>NC_141998.1:12896621-13196621 GCF_049901715.1 Pseudonaja textilis | reverse complement strand
GAGACAATATGAGAGTAATCCTGGACACCTTGGAATACTATGAGGCGCATCCTGAAAAGCAAATGGCTTTGATATTTTTAGACGCCCAAAAGGCATTTGATAACGTGAATTGGAGATTTATGTTACTTTTAATGGAACAGATGGGCTTTGCTAGAAGATTTATCCAGGCAATAGAAGCAATTTACAATGAACAAACAGCTAAGGTAATGATGGAGGGAGAATTTACAGATCCTATTAATATAAGAAAAGGCACAAGACAAGGTTGTCCTCTTTCTCCCTTGCTATTTGTATTGACTTTGGAAGTGTTGAACAGAAATATCAGAGAAGATAAAGCTATAAAAGGAATGAAAATTAAAAAGGAAGAATTTAAACTACAAGCTTTTGCAGATGACCTAGTCTTTATCTTGGAAGATCCTATAGAAACAGCCTTGAAGCTGTTGGAAAAGATAGAGGCATATGGGGAGGTGGCCGGTCTGAAAATAAACAAAGATAAAACAAAGATCTTGTCAAAGAATATGTTGCTAAGACAAAGAGAAGAACTGGCAGAATTGTTAAAAATCCAAGTTACAAATAAGGTTAAGTATTTGGGGATATATTTGACGCCAAGATGTAGTACATTAAAGGAGAACAATTATATTAAATTTAAACAACAGATAGCTCAAGATCTGAAGAAATGGGAAAACCTACAATTGTCATTAATAGGAAGGATTTCAACAATTAAGATGAATATTTTACCCAGAATTTTATTTTTGTTTCAAACAATACCAATTAGGCTTGGAAAAGACTATTTTGAGGATTTAAACAAAATTGTTTTGAAGTATATATGGCAAGGCAAGAAAGCAAGGATAAAGTTAAAGCTTTTACAGGATGCCAGAACTAGAGGAGGGTTTGGCCTGCCTAATTGGGAGTTGTACTACCAAGCTGCAAATTTGACGTGGGTTAAAGAATGGATAACATTAAGGAAAACTAGATTGTTGACATTAGAAGGTCATGATTTGTTGTTGGGTTGGCATGCTTTCTTATGATATAAGGGAACCAAAACACAGGGGTATTTTAGAAGACATTATATACGGGAGTCTCTGTGGTTAAATTGGGAGAAGATAAAAAAAAATGTTATTTCAAAATTCCAGTTTGGTTATCGACGATAGAAGCGTTTTCTTACCCTATAATTTATAAAAAGGAACAAACAGTTAGCTATGGGGAATTACTAGATGAAAAGGGTGAACTTAAATCGATACAAAAATTAGAGGAACAAGGTATACAGATGAATTGGTTTTCATATTTGCAAATACATTTAAGGTATCATGAGGATTCCAAAACAGAGGGATTTTATGATAAACAAACTGATTTAGATAAGATTTTGATGGGTACTGATGAAAAGGTGATTAAAAAATTATATGGTTACTTATTGGAAATTAAGCTGGAGGAAGAACAAGTTAAAGAAACGATGATTGCCTGGGGGAGGAATTTTGGATATGGGATTGACTTAGAGAAATGGCAGAAATTATGGTTGCAAAACTATAAAATGACAATGTCTACAGCCTATAAAGAAAATTTGTATAAGATGTTTTACAGGTGGCATTTCCCCCCGACAAGGATAGCAAGAATGTTCAAGAACAAATCCGAAAAATGCTGGAAATGTCATCAGAAACCTGGTTCATACTACCATATGTGGTGGACTTGTGAGGATGCTAGAAAATATTGGACTAAAATCCACATGTGGTTGGAAAAAATGACAAAGAAGCACATAGACTTGAAACCGGAGCTTTTCTTATTGGGAATCTTACCAGATGTTTATAGTAAAGAGTTGAAATATTTGATTGTAAATGTATTGACTGCGGCTAGGATTGTATTTGCAAAAAATTGGAAAAATGAGAAAATTCCATTGCAGGAAGAAGTTATAAAGAAAATATTGGAATGTGCTGATATGAGTAGATTGACTTTTGAAATCAGAGAGCAAGAAGATAAACAATTTTATATAATTTGGGATCTTTTCTATCAATGGCTGAATGATGAAATACAAAAATAGAATATTTGAAATGTTAGACAATAAGGAATAATATTGATTTCACTTTTCTTTTCTCTTTTTTGGTATTGGATATTATATTTATATAATGGTTTTTTTTCCTTTTTTTCTCTTATTTAGGATAGAACTGGCACGATTATATGATTTCTTTTAGAATAAATTACTTAAAATATAGTTATCTCACAAAGGCATGATTGAAGAAAAGTATAGTCAAACTTCTTTTTCTTTAATAATGATATGATGATTTATAAGTTTGTATTGACAATAAGAGTTATTATATAAGGTAATTGTAATTGTGACTATGAAATGAATGCACAAAACTGATGAATGAACCGACTCACTGTTTGTATATAAATACGGGAGAGCTGATGTTTTTATGTTTTGTCTGTTTGTTTGTATGTTAAAAAACAATAAAAATTTTTATATATAAAAAAGAGAACAATTATATTAAACTTAAACAACAGATAGCGTTAGACTTGAAGAAATGGGAAAATCTACAACTATCACTAATAGGGAGAATCTCAACAATCAAGATGAATATCCTACCCAGAATCTTATACTTGTTTCAAACAATACCAATCAGGCTTGGAAAGGACTATTTTGAAGAGTTAAATAAAATTGTGTTGAAGTATATATGGCAAGGTAAGAAAGTGAGAATAGACTTCCAGTGGCAGGACAGGGACATCCAGAGGTGGAGAAGCCCAGCTGTGGCTTTCAAACACCTCTTCTCATGTTTGGAGGGATCCCCAGTGGATACACAAAACCTGTAGAGCTTCATGTCAGAATAGAGGACCCCTGGGTTGCTGTCTGGGGGAAGGCAACTCCCCAGCAATGAAGGAAGAGCCTCTGAAACCAGCGCGATTGAGCCAGCCGCCAGTCAATGGTGGCTCCAAAGTCCGGTCTGTCACTGAACTGACGAAGCTAAAAGTGACAGCCTGAAATATCCAAGAAGAAAAGGGTGGAAGGACTACAAAAGCCGTGAGAGAGATCGGTGTCTGACTTTCCCTGTTTCATTGTGAGTAACAGTGGTGGGAAGCTGGAGATAAGTGGCTAGAAAAGCAGTTCAAAAAGTGAAAGGGGAATAAGCGTGGATAGAATGGCTCAATACTTAAAGTGAAAGTGTGGATTGGAGCGTTTGGAAGAAGATCGTCGAGGAGAGAAGAAGGCAGTGGGAAATTTAAGAGGCTTGGGAGTGGATTGCCATCTGGGACCTGCGCCTGAGAAGACTAGAAGATTAGGAGAGGTCTATAGCTGCAAAGGAGGGCAGAGCGAGCTGTAGAGAGCGAGATAGCGACGCACTGTCTTTTATATGTAAGGTCCTCTTCCTGTTAGCAACATTGCCTACAAAACTGATTTCTAAAGTGACCGATCTGAGGTGGACGCCCAAAGTGACTGTGGACTGACAATTGCTGGCAGAAGGGAAGAAGAAGAGGGAAGAAGAAGAAGGAAGAGACAGACAGAAGCCTGGTAAAGACTGATCGCTGAGTGCTGACAGCAATTAGTCAGCACTTCCTCCCCCTGCTCCTTTGGTGCACCCAGGAAGAAAGACTATAAGACTAAAACGCCAGCCCCAACTCAGACTTGTTTTTCTATAGAACTAATCCCACAGATACGTGTCTAGTGATTCCTCGAAATCTAAAAGACCCTTTTCCTCCCGCACTCTCTCTCTCTCTCTTTCTCTCTTAGTCTTTCCTTTCTCTCTATAATATTATAAATATAGGTGTAAAGGCAAATTGCTTATTATAGTTATTAGGGTTTACTGATTAGAGTCTCTTGTATATACAAAAATTTTAAGGTCTGTTAAATACGGTTGACTCAGATTAATTGGAACCTTAAATATTAATATACATTATAGGATAAAGGTATATATAGAGTGAGAAATCCTAGAGTTGTTTGTTAGCTTTAAACAAGTTTGATTTGATATGGTATTGATTTATTAGTGGTAAAATATAATTAACTCTGTTATATAAACTTAGAATAGAGAATAATATATAATACATAATACATAATACATAGTATTTGATAACGTTCTATTGTATAGTATCTGATAACATTTTATTGAATTGGAATTTAAATTGCCTAAACGACAAATTGGGCCAAAGAAAGAGATCTAAAATAACTTGGTGTGTAAGCTTAGTAAATAGACTTGTAATCACATTTAAGGGGCTATTACATCGATTGGTGATTTGGGATAATATTCTTAACATTGTCCAATTGCAAAAACAAATCCTATTAGAGATGACTTCCACAACAACCACGGCCCTGAAAATGGGAAGGAAGAACACCCAGACCTTGACAACAACTTTGGCATCTGCCTCCCCAACAACGCAGAAAACTATAGAAGAGACCTTGACAGGAGAAAAACAACCGACTGTCACTAATGCTAATCTACAAGCGACACTATTATCCCTGCAAGAATCAATGTCTAGAATGCAGGAGATTATGATTAGGAACCACAATGAGACCAGAGCCGATATTAGAGAACTGAAGGAAGAAATAGGTAAATTAAAAGAGGAGATGAGAGCAGATATACAGAAAGTTGAAGATAAGGTTGGGACAATGCAATTGGCCATGGAAAGAACTGAAATAAAAATAAAAGAAATAGAGAGGAGGACAGAACGAGCAGAGAAGAACCTAGAAAGGACTGAGGAAGACCTTAAAAATGTTAATTGAGAAATGGAAGATTCCTTGGTCCAACTTGAGATGGACAGAGCAGCAGCATACCTAAGGTTCCAAAAGTGGAGGAATCCAAAAATGAAGAATTAGAGCAATTAATGGCAGGTTTGTTAGCTGAACTAGTTGAAAAAGAGAAAGATGACTTACTCAAAGAATTCAACAAAGTCTATAGGGTGAACACCAGTTACGCAAGGCATCACAATTGCCCAAGGGAGATCCATATCCACTTTTCAAGAAGATGCGTGAGAGACCTAATACTTAGAATGGCCAGAGATGAGAGAATATTATATAAGGGCAACGAGATCATAGTTCTTAAGCAGATTCCAAGAAAAGTGAGGGCCATAAGGCAAGAATATAAATTTTTAGCTAATTACTTTAAAAAAGAAATCCCATTCAAATGGCTAATCCCAGAAGGGATGTTAATATCGTGGAAGGGAAGAAAAATTAAAATAGATTCAATAGAACAAGCACAAGACTTCCTAGAACAGCTAACAACCATGGAGGATCAACATACTAGGGAGGAAACCCAAAGGAACATGCAGGAAGATGGTAACTGCCATAGGAACAAAGAAGAAAGACCCGTCCAAACTCAAGGGAAAGACAACTTACAACAAGAAAGAGAAGAAACAACCCCATATCAACCACAAGAAGAGAGCTGTATAGTTACAAGACAAAAAGCGAGGCAGACTTAAGTAAATGGAGGAAGGAAGGAAAATTCTTTCCATCAATATAAATGGCCTAAATTCAAGATCTAAAAGGAAAAGGATTCTAACCAAACTAATAAAACAAAACGTTGATATAATTTGCATACAAGGAACACACATTAGGAAAAGTGAGGAGAAATTCCTAGATTGTCTGAAACTGGGAAAATTATTCACAGCACCAGCAAATAAACACAAAAAGAAAGGTATTGCAATATACGTGAGAGATGACTTGAAAGCAGAGTTAATTTGGGCAGACCCTGAAAGAACTCTGGTGGTACAAATCTCGATTAATGGCATTACATTTTTACTGGTAGTAATCTATGCCCCAAATGATGATCAAGGTAAATTTTTCACACATCTTCACCAAAAAATAATAGACTTCGAAAAAGGCAATATTTGTCTGATTGGCGATTTTAACTCTATTGCTGACTATCGGAAAGATCATAGTAACATGAGTAAGAACAAAAATGGAAAAAGAGAATTTTCAAAGCCATGTAAGGATATGATGAATGAATTGAATCTGGTAGATATCTGGAGAAAACTAAACCCCCCAAAAGAACAGTTTACTTATTATTCTAACAAAATTTGGACAAGAATAGATATGGCTTGGATAAACGGTGAATTAATAAATGAAGTCAAAGATAGCGAAATCTTACCAAACGACTGGGCTGACCACAACCCAATTCAAATAACCTGGAGAGGTAGAAGAAAACCAAAGAAAAGATGGACTCTTAACACTCACTTAATAAAAGAAGAAGAATACACTAACAAATTGAAAGAAGAACTGAACTTCTTAAAGGAAAATAATAATGAATTAACTTCAAAACAAAACATATGGGACACAATGAAGGCATTTATAAGAGGAACAACAATCTCTTACAATGCTATGAGAAATAAAAGAAAGTTTGCCCAACAAAGTAACCTACAACAAGAAATTAAAGATTTTGAAACCCAACTACAAAAGAACCCCCAAAACCAAAGAATACAAAACCAGTTAATAACAACTAAACACAAACTAAATTTACTGGAACAAGAAAAATTGGAGATTAGCCTGAAAATGACTAAATAAATCTACTTTGAGCATGCAAATAAGCCAGGGAGATGGTTAGCCCACAAACTTAAGAAAACGAAAGAAAAAAGACTGATACACCAATTAATGGACGAGAGGGGCAATTTGCAAGAGGAGATAGAGAAGAAAAAAGAGATCACTTTTAAATACTTCAGGAAATTATACAAAAAGGAAGAAGTCTGTGAGGACAAAATAATGAAATACCTAGAGGAAGCAAATGATAAAGCAATTGGAGAGGAAGAGATAGAATTATTAAACAAAAATATAATATGGTCCGAACTGAAGTCAGCAATAGAGAAGCAAAGTAACAATAAAGCACCAGGACCAGATGGGATACCTGTAGAACTTTATAAAACAATCATAAAACAAATTGGACCACTGATGCTGGAAGTATTTAATGACGTACTCTTAGCAACCAAGATGCCAGACTCATGGAGGGGAGCCTTAATTTTGCTGATCCTGAAGGAGGACCTAGACCATAGACTTATTAATAATTATAGACCAATCTCGCTCCTGAATGCAGATTACAAACTATTCTCTTCTATAATAGCCAATAGATTAAAACAGGTTTTAAACACACATATCCATGAAGATCAAAATGGATTTCTCCCATTTTGACAAATTAAGAATAATTTAAGAACAGTGATAGACATTTCAGAATTCTATGAAGCCCATACGGAAAAACATTTATGTTTTTGGATGCTGAAAAAGCATTTAACAATTTAAATTGGCATTTCTTAATACAAAAAAAAATACAATATGAACCTCAGCACTAGATTCGAAAACATCGTCACTACAATTTACCACACCCAACAGGCAAATATTCTAATAAATGGGGAACAAACTGGCCCGATAAAAATAGAAAAAGGGGTAAGACAGGGTTGCCCTCTCTTCCTTCTGCTTTTCATATTTGCCCTAGAATCACTTTTGACGTACATTAGGCAAAATTCGAGAATTAGAGGACTGAGGATTAAATCAGAAGAGTATAAAGTACAAGCTTTCGCTGATGATTTGGTTTTTTTTTCTGGAGGAGCCTATAGAAAAAGGACATAACTTATTAGAAGAACTAGAACGATTTGGAGAAGTTGCAGGATTTAAAATTAACAGGAAAAAAA
This sequence comes from Pseudonaja textilis, assembly GCF_049901715.1. Classification (NCBI taxonomy): domain Eukaryota; kingdom Metazoa; phylum Chordata; class Lepidosauria; order Squamata; family Elapidae; genus Pseudonaja; species Pseudonaja textilis. Next base: position 13,189,031 of record NC_141998.1, on the reverse strand, counting down.
CAAAATTAATGACTAAAAATTTAACAGGAGACCAGAATAAAGAGCTAGAGACAACAATGGGAATACAGGTGACAAAAAAAATTAAATACTTAGGAATTTGGCTAACTCCACAAAGCAAATCATTAAAAGAAAACAACTATGACAAACTTCTCCAACAATCCAAGAAAGATTTAGATTCCTGGAGTAAATTACAACTTTCCTTATTGGGCAGGATTGCTTTGATTAAGATGAATATTCTGCCAAAATTTCTATATTTATTCCAGACAATTCCAATCAAATTAAATATTTTTTTTTTATGGAATTAAACAAGATAATGCTGAAATTTATTTGGCAGGGGAAAAAAGCTAGGATTAACGTAAAAGCCCTACAAGATTTGAAAAGCAGAAGAGGGTTAGCCCTGCCAAACTGGGAAATATATCATATGGCAGCCACCTTACTATGGATAAAGAAAAGGGTGAATCTAACCAACAAAAGAATACTATTAGAAGGCCACGATATGCAGAAAGGATGGCATGCCTTTCTGTGGGAAACTGGGAAACCCAGGCAATCATATTTCCATAGGCATCTAATCAGGGACTCTCTATTAACCAATTGGAAAAAAGTACGTAAAAAACTCTATCTAAAAATACCGATTTGGCTATCTCCAATGGAAGCGATAGTGCACCCTAATAATTTGGATATAACTAAAATGATTAAATACAAAAATTTATTAGACCCACAAGGAAAACAGAAAACACGACAAGAATTACAAGAGCGAGGATTTATAATTGATCAGTGGGTGTACCTTCAAATTCATAGTAAATACAAAGAAGACATTAAGGAATTTGGAATCTACAATAAATTACAGACTTTAGACAAAATTCTATTAGGACCGAGTAAAAAAAATAGATCTAAATTTTACAAACATTTATTAGAAACAGAACTAGAACAAGAAATTGTCAAAGGAAATATGATTGCGTGGAGCAGAAACGTGGGATGGAGCATTACCCTAGCAGAATGGGAAAGGATCTGGAACAGGAACATTAAGATCACAAAATCAGCAGCTTATAAAGAAAACTCATATAAAATGTTTTATAGATGGCACCTGCCCCCTTCGAGATTGGCGAAGATGCATCCCAACATGAGCCCCAAATGTTGGAAATGTCAAAACATAGAAGGTACCTTCTTCCATATGTGGTGGTCATGCAAGGAAACCCAGAAATATTGGCAAAAAATTAGGCACTGGCTAGAGGAGATAACCAAGGAACAAATTGAGTACAAACCAGAGTCCTTCCTTCTAGGAATTTTTGATAAACAAATATCCAAAAAATCGAAGTATATTACAATTCATATCCTAACCGCAGCCAGACTGGCATTTGCCCAGTGCTGGAAATTACCTTCCATCCCCACTGAACATATGGTTATCCAGAAAATTTTACAATGCACCGAAATGGACAAACTATTCCAATCATTAAAAAATAAAGAATCCTCAACCTATTATAACAATTGGAATCCTTGGTATAATTGGCTAAATCAAAGATAGACCACTTCCAGGAAAATTAAGGCCGAGAGCTTCCTAAGCAGAGATAAAGAAAAGCACCGCTGACGATATTTTTGAAGAAGAAAGGATCTTATGTCATAAAAAATATGGTTTTATTTTAATTGTTTTCCCTATTCTACCTTCCCCTTCCCTTACTCTTCCCTCTTTCCTCTCTCAAGCCTTCCTCTCTTTCCCTCTTGGCCTATGCTAAGGCCTGTTTGTCTTTTTGTTGTACATAATTTGTAGTTGTGTTGTTTTTTTAAAAGGTAAAATTAATAAAGTTTTTTCTAAAAAAAAAAAGAAAGCGAGAATAAAGTTAAAACTTTTACAAGATGCCAGAATTAGAGGAGGTTTTGGTTTGCCTGATTGGGAGTTGTATTATCAAGCTGCAAATTTGATGTGGGCCAAGGAATGGATAACACTAAGAAAGACTAGATTGTTGACATTAGAAGGTCATGATTTGTTGTTGGGCTGGCATGACTTTTTATGGTATAAGAGAACTAAAACGCAGGGCTATTTTAGAAGACATTATATACGGGAGTCTTTGTGGTTAAATTGAGAGAAGATCAAAAGACAATGTTATTTGAAAATTCCAGTTTGGTTATCGACCACTGAAGCATTTTCCTATCCTATAATTTATAAGAAGGAACAAACAGTTAGATATGGGGAAATACTGGATGAAAAGGGTGAACTTAAATAGAACTTAGAGGAACTTAGAGGAACAAGGTATAAAGATGAATTGGTTTTCATATGCGCAAATACATTCAAGGTATGATGAAGATTTTAAAACAGAAGGATTCTATGATAAATTGACTGATTTAGATAAGATTTTGACAGGTACTGATGAAAAGGTGATTAAAAAATTATACGGTTATTTACTGGAAATTAAATTAGAGGAAGAACAAGTCAAAGAAACTATGATTGCTTGGGGGAAGAATTTTGGATATGGGATTGATTTAGAGAAATGGCAAAAATTGTGGTCTCAAAATTATAAAATGACTATGTCAACAGCTTATAAAGAAAATCTGTATAAGATGTTTTACAGGTGGCACTTTCCCCTGACAAGAATAGCAAGAATGTTCAAGAATAAATCTGAAAAATGCTGGAAATGTCATCAAATACCTGGCTCATATTATCATATGTGGGGGACTTGCGAGGATGCTAGAAAATACTGGACTAAAATTCGCATGTGGTTGGAAAAAATGACAAAGAAACACATAGATTTGAAACCAGAGATCTTTTTATTGGGAATCTTACCTGATACATATAATAAAGATTTGAAATACCTGATTGTAAATGTATTAGCAGCGGCAAGGATTGTATTTGCTAAAAACTGGAAAAATGAGAAAATACTATTGCAGGAAGAAATTATTAAGAGAACATTGGAATGTGCTGAAATGAGTAGATTGACATTTGAAATTAGAGAACAAGAGGATAAACAATTCTATAAAATTTGGGACCTTTTCTATCAATGGTTGGATGATAAAATACAATAATAGAATATTTAGAATTTTAGATAATAATGAATATATAAAGAGATTTTTTTTTCTTTTTTCTTTGATATCACATCTATAAAATGTCTTCAGGATAGATTTGGTATGATTATATGATTTGTTATAAAATAAATTAAATTATAGTTATCTCGCAAAGTATTAATGAACAAAATCATAGTCAAATGATTGTTTAATAGTGATACTAGGGTATATAATTTCTGATTGATAATATGAGTTATTATGTAATGTAACTGTAATTGAGACTACGAAATGAATGCACAAAAACTGGTAAACCAACCAACACACTGTTTGTATATTTATGAAAGAAAGCTGGATGTTTTTATGTTTTGTTTGTCTTAAAAACTAATAACATTGTTGTTTTTTTTAAAAAAAGAAAATTTCACCAAATGCAACCAATTGTTCTTCAGCTGCTTTCCATGAAACCACTACTTCTTCAATGTTCCAATAATCTGGCTCCAAATAATTTAGAAATTTTAATTTATCAGTGTCTTTAAATTGGCAGCCTGTTTTTTTTAAAGAATTTTTATTTTTAAAAACAAACATACACATACGAAACATAAAAACATAAAACTATGTTCCATTTTATATACATACAATGTGTCAGTTGGTTACAAATCTTTTGTGCTATTCTTTTGTAGTCATTTACTCACAATTTATATCAATATTCACATTGTCGAACTAACATATGCTTGTATATTTATCAGTTATTAATCATCCATGACTAAACTATTTATTCCATCATTTTATATGAGATGTTCCAAGTTTTATCTTAGAATTTATGTTATACTTTCAACCAATGGTTATATATGTCTATCTTATGTCTTATATCAACCTATTAAATTTCTATCATAAAATTATCTAGTCTATTACATTACCATGTCTTTTTGTCCAACCACTGATAAAACAAATCCCATATCACATAAAATTGTTTATCTTCTTGTTCTCTAATTTCAAATGTTAATTTACTCATTTCAGCACAGTCCATAATTTTCTTAATAACTTCCTCCTACATAGGTATTTTATTATTTTTTCCAATTCTTAGGAAATACAATCCTAGCCACTGTTAGCACATTTAAAATCAAATATTTCAACTCTTTGTTGTATATTTCTGGTGTAATTCCCAATAAAAAGATATCTGGTTTAAAGTCTATATGTTGTTTTATCATTTTTTCCAACTATGTGTGGATTTTAGTTCAATATTTCTTTGCATCCAAGCATATCCACCACATATGGTAATATGAACCAGGTATCTGATGACACTTCCAACATTTATCCGATTTATTCTTAAACATTCTCGCAAGTCTCGTTGGAGGTAGATGCCACCTGTAAAACATCTTATACAAATTTTCTTTATATGCAGTTGACATTGTCATTTTATAATTTTGAGACCACAATTTTTGCCATTTTTCTAAATCAATCCCATATCCAAATTTCCCCCCCCAGCAATCATCAATTCTTTAACTTGTTCCTCCTCTAATTTAAATTCTAATAAGTGTCCATAAAGTTTTTTAATTACCTTTTCATCAATACCCATCAAGATCTTATCTAAGTCAGTCAACTTATCATAAATACCTTCTGCTTTAACATCTTTGTCAAATCTAGATTGTATTTGCAAATTTAACTTCACCCTTTTCATTCAATATCTTACCATATCTAACTGTTTGTTCCTTTTTATATATTATTGGATAAGAAAAAGCTTCAATGGTAGATATCCATAGTGGAATTTTAAAATAATACTGTATTTTTATCTTCTCCCAATTCAAAAACAATGCCTCTCGAATATAATGTCTTCTAAAATACCCCTGTGTTTTAGTTCCCTTGTACCAAAGGAAGGCATGCCATCCCAACAGAAAGCCATGCCCTTCTAAGGTCAATAGTCTATTGTTCCTCAACGTTATCCTTTACTTTACCCACATCAAATTTGTTGCTTGGTAATACAACTCCCAGTTAGGCAAGGCAAACCCTCCTCTTATTCTTGCATCTTGTAACAATTTTAATTTTATTCTTCCTTTTTTGTCCTGCCAAATATATTTCAAAACAATTCTATTCTATCAAAAAACTCCTTCTCTAGTCAGATTGGAACTGTCTGGAATAAATATAAAATTCTAGGCAATCCATTCATCTTAATTATAGATATTCTCCCAATCAATGATAATTGTAAGTTTCCCCATTTTGTCAAATCTGTTGCAATCTGCTGTTTGAGTTTAAAATAATTATCCTCCTTCAGTGTACTACATCTTGATGTAATGTATATCCCTAAATAGTTAACCTTGTTTGTGACCTGTATTTCTAAAACTTCTTCCAATTCTTTCTTTCGTCTTACTAGCATATTCTTTGTTAGTATCTTTGTTTTATCTTTGTTTATTTTTAAACCTGCTACTTTACCATATTCTTCTATTTTTTCTATTAATTTAGGTGCTGTTTCCAATGGGTCTTCTAATATAAATACCAGGTCATCTGCAAAAGTTTGCAATTTATACTCTTCCTTTTGGATTTTCATTCCTTTTATTTCTTTATCTTCTCTAATATTCCTAATCAACACTTCCATGTTAACACAAACAGCAGGGGTGACAGTGGACAACCTTGCCTTGTCCCTTTTCTTATATCTATAGATTCTGTTATTTCTCCATTTAACAAAACTTTTCCACTTTGTTCATAATATATCATTTCAATGGCTTGAATGAATTTTTTTTACCAAAGCCCATTTGTTCCAATTGCAATAACATAAATTGCCAACTCACATTGTTGAAGGCTTTTTGTGTGTCCAAAAACTTCAAAGCCATTTGCTTCTCAGGTTGTGCCTCGTTGTATTCCAGAGTATCCAAAATAATTCTCACATTGTCTTTGATTTGTTTCTTTGGTAGGAATACATTTTGATCAATATGAATAAAGTTATTTAAGTATCTTTTTAGTCTTTCTGCCAAGATTGAAGCAAAGATTTTATAGTCTGAATTTAATAGGGATATAAGTCTGTAATTTTGAACTTGCTGCAGGTCTGTATCCTCCTTTGGTATAAGTGTAATGTATGCTTCTGTCCATGTTTTGGGTAATAGGTGAAGATTCAGTATTTCCTGAAAGGTCTTGTAAAATTCCACTGGTAAGCCATCTGGACATGGTGCTTTTCCAACATTCTGTTTTTTTAAAGCTTCTGTTAATTCCATTATTGTTATATTCCCTTCTAGCCTTGTTTCAATATCTTTAGGTATCTGAGGTAAGTTCGCTTTCTGTAAATACTGCTTGACTTTTTCTTCTTGAATATTCTCTTGAAAATACAATTTCCCATAGTAATCTTGTATAATTTTTTTCTTCTCCTCATTTCCATAAGATGTATGTCCTTCTTCATTTATTAGTTGGCTAATTCTCTCTCCTTTCTCAATTTATAGGCTAGCCACCTGTCTGGTTTATTTGCATCTTCAAAATAATTCTGTTTAGTGTTTTTAATTTTTTGTGCTAGTTCCTCTTTTTCCATTAGTCCCATTTTATGTTTAATTATATCCATTTTATTTTTAATGTCTTTTTTGCGGGGACTTCTGTAACTCTTTTTTCAGTTTTTTTACAATCATGCTCTAATATTTTGAAAGTCTTTTTCTGTTTTATATTTCTTTTCCTTGTATAGTATATTATCAAGCCTCTTGTGTAGGCCTTCATCGTGTCCCAAAGGTTCTGTAAAGATATATCCTCTTTTCTATTTTCTTGAAAGAAGAAAGCAAGTTCTTTCTCTATTTTCTGTTTAAAGTCTTTTTCTTTTAATATAATATTATTTAAGGTCCATCTGGATCTCCTCTTGTATCCTGTCCAAGTAACTGTCACTGGGTTATGATCTGCCCAAGTGCTTGTTTCTATTTCTATCTCTCATATATTAGCCAGTAGTTCTGCTGACACCCATATCATGTCTATTCTAGACCATGAAGCATGTCTGTTTGAGTAAAAGGTGTATTGCTTATTCTCCACATTTCTCTCTCTCCATGCATCTTTTAAATTGAATTCTTCTGTTATTCAAAAGAAAGATTTTGGTAATATCTTTCTAGCTTTCTTTGTTGATTTCTGCATTTTGTAATCCAACCAATCATTAACTATTCCATTAAGATCTCCCATCATACAAATATTAACATAGTCCAATTCAATTATTTTCATATGGAATTTCCTGTAAAATTCTTCTTGGTTATTATTCGGATCATAAATTGCAATTAAAAGTGTTTTATCATTATTGTCCATTATTTCCACCATCAAAATCCTTCCATCGTCATCTGTATAAATTAATTCTGCTGAAAATTGTGTCTTTAATATATAAAACCACACCTCTTTTTAAAGATTGTGCCAGCAAAGTAAATAATTTCTCTATTTTTTTTTAAATGTATATTCATGTTGTTTTTTAATATGTACTTTTTGTAAGCAAATTATATCAAATTTCAATTTCTCTAATTTATGAAATACTTGCCTTTTTTAAGTAGCCAAATTAAGTCCATTTATGTTAATCGTAATCAATTTTCTTTCATCTATGTTAGGCTTTGTGAGGGGTTTTTATTGCTTTAGTAGGTCTTAATTCTCATTGCTCTCTGGGTACACCACCTACTGCACCTTCTTCTTTCTCTTTTTCAATTACTGCTATACACTCCTCTTGGAATTCAATTAGAGACTCTTCCTTTCCAGCTTCTTCTTCTTTTCCTCTAAAATATTCTAAATAGCTCAGCTTTTTCAACTGTGTCAATTCTGTGTCTTTGTTCCTGCCAGGTGAGCAAGAGGCCTTCTGGCATCAGCTATCTGTAATTTACTTCTCTTTTAAGTAACTCTTTAGTCAAAAATAAATATTCTCTTCTCATCTCTCTTACTCTTCTTGGTACCTGTTTCAGCACCACAATTTCTTTATCTTTGTACTTTAAGGTTTTTTTCTCTTGCCACCTGTAGTATCTGTGTCTCAATAATCTTTTTAGTGAATCTAATATGAACTTCTCTTGGTAGACTGTTTCTCATTGTGTATCTTATACATGAACACTTCATGCATCCCACCCATCATCTTCTCTTTGGTTATCTCTAATGCTTCTGCCATTATTTCTGTCATTATTTCAGCAAGATTTTCACCTTTTCTTCTACATTTTGAAATCTTAGGAAGAATTCTGTCTATTTCCCATCCTAATGGTTCGCATCTGTGCTTCTCAATATCACTCAATCGAGTGTCAATATCTCCAATTTTCTTATCCTTTTGTATATCTTCTTCAATTTTCTTAATTCTATCCTCATATTTCATCATCATCTGTTGAATGTTCTCTACTTTCTCTTCTGTCTTTTCAGTTCTTTGCTCAATATTCTCAGCTCTTTGCTCAATATTCTCTATTCTCTTTTCAATCTTCTGGATTCCTTGCATAATCATCTGTAATGTCACTTCCTTCTCTTTCTTCTGTTGTAAAGTTGTCTGTATTGATCATTGTCCTCCAGATGGTGAAGAGATTATTGGTATTGAGGAAGCTGGTGCTGTAGTCTTTCTGCTCATCTTGTGCTTACCTGTAGAGAGGAAGAGAGAAAAAAGGAAAAAAAGACAAAAGACAAAAAAAGGAGTACAGGCAGGCAGTTGCCACTCCAAGAAAAGCGGGGTGGGGGGTGGGGGGGAGAAAAAAGAAAAATCTTCAAGCACTTATGTACCGTAATCCAATTATTTCTCTTAATAAAAAAATGAAGAAGATAAAAAAAGTTAAAAAGATTATTCTGTTCTAGTTTCTGGAATAGAAAGTTAAGATCCAACCATAAAAATCCAAATGGGGGTGGGGGAGGAGTAGAATAGGAGATGGAAAATAATCTAGAGTTAAGCCAGCTGCTGCCACTAAGTATCCAAGGCTCTTTAATAAATCAAACTCAATGTTTCTGTTTCCAGTATTTTCAAGGTCAATTCAATCTTCTTTCTTTCAACTTCAGCTCAAAGCTCTAATTATTTATTTTCACAGATGAGCACCTGTATAAAAAATCTACCATGCTCATCCCACTATCTTTTCCATTGCAAAGCTCAGAGTCCTTGAGTATACCAAGTACATAAACAAACTGAGAAAGAAACAATATGTCCAAGTCTCTAAATGGCAGTGCTACTTTTTTCCCCCCTTCACTTTCACTCTCCCCTCTTGTATCCAATACCAGAAACAAAAAGAGAAAATGGAATCCTTCCTTTTTTTGGAAAAAAAATACAATTCAAATCCAAAATCTTTGATTAAGAGTCTTAATCAAAACAGACTTTCAAAAAATTATTTAAAAAATAAAAAATAAAAACAAGGATGCAAATTTAAAAGAAACCAGTCCAGTTTAAAGTTCAGTAGCTTTACCAAATTCAAAGTTCCAATAAAAAGGGAAAAAGAAAAAAAAGCTTTCACTTTAACTAGTTTAATTTCACTGCTTAAACTCTTTCCTCTCCACTTTTAATTTCACTTTAAATCTTTCAGGGTGTTCTCTTCAAGTAATAATAAGTAAAAGTTCATCTCACCAAGCTGAAACACTTTCCTTCAATCTCTTCCATTCTGGAGCTGTCCCAGCTTCAGCAGCTTGAATGGCTGCCTCTCCACCACCGGCAAAAGGGCTTTTCCTGGATCAACCAGGGACTTTGCAATGTCCCTGGGTTCGCAGGATGTGCCCTCCTGGGTTCGCAGGATGTGCCCTCCTCAGTCACCATCAGTACGGGATGGTTTAGGTCTGGTGGGACTGTCCTGCAACGGATATATCAGTGGTGATCTTGGAGCTTCAAGATCACACGCTGTACCATTGAGACGCCAGCTCTGCCCCCTTGGCAGCCTGTTTTTAAATGTTCACAATCCATCAATCTTTTCTTCAAATTAGTTACAATGCTTTCTATAAGTCTTTCATGAGGAAGTCCCACAAATCAATGATTTTGTATAAAAAATATATATTTTAAAGGTTTCTGAAGTAATTAATTCATCAACCTTTTTTTCATATGCACCATTTTCCTTTAAAAGCATTTCAAATGATTTAATTGATCTTACCACAAGTTTTTCAGCCTTCATAATGTCAATGTTTCTTGCTTGCAATGCATTAGAAAGAAGAGATATTTCAGTTATGACATCAATCATCAAGGCCAAATCAGTGAGCAAATATGTGTTTTCAAGGCGGGCAGCCATACCGGAGTATTTTTTATTTGAACAGAAAAACTAATGTAGCACTGGATAAGCATGCCACACAACTAGGGTTGATCTTAAACTACATGCAGCCCATCAGTTCAAAAACTCTACCAATTTTTATAATTTCAATCTCAAATTGTTGGGAAATTTTGTTCAGTTCAATTAGGTTCTTATTCGATTGATGGAAAATAGAATATATTTTATCAATAAAAAATTGAAAATGATTTATTTGCTTTATTTCCCTAATGGAATAATCTAAAACAAAGTTGCAGATGGTGGTTTAAGCAGTGCCATATTATAATGTTTGGAAACTCTTAGGCTATCCTAGTGCTTAGCCCGATTTTCTCCCAAGCATAACACTGGCACCATCAGAGCAAAATCCAATTAAATGTTTCTTCAGATAGTTCTTATTAAAACCAACTTTATTCAAACTTTCTATAACTGAACAACATATTATCTCTGCATCTTGTTTACCTAATTCTACTAGTTCAAGGAAAATTGTTGGTGAGAAAACTGGATCCTCAACTTTTAAGTACAGTATAAGAACTGGTTTGGAAGATATTGTTGAGGCTTCGTCAATGATCAAACAGATTTTGCGAGTTTTTCAATAATTTTAGTAAATAAATGTTTCCTAATGTCTTTTGCAATGAAATCTACTATTGCAACTGCAGTTTTACATGAATGCAACCCTATTCCCAAATCTAAACCATTTTTATTTGTAATTCAATTAGATCTTCTATATATGAAAATGGTCTGCACTTTTGTGCCAGAGTATACATTGTAGTAAACACTCTACATGTACTACCCAAATATTTCTCAGTCATCCTTTACAGTCCTTTGCTTATCACATCCTGCTCACATTGCTTCAAGTTCCCTGTACAAATTGTGAGCCTTAGTTGAGGAGTGTTTCTTCAATTTCTTTCTGAGAGAAGCTTGCTCTTTCCTGCTGGTTCAATTTGAAAATTCTTCCATTCCTTAGCTCCGTGGACACTTTTTTCTTTGGTCAAAATTTCAAATCTTCTGCAATGCTTGCAACCTATTTTTTTCTGGGAAACTTCCAGTCCATCATATTTTTTCCTAAAGTTGTTGTACTGCTGCAGTGTCCAGCAGTCAGGAAGATTCCTTTCAATGTCTGACTCAGTTCTTCAAGTATCTGATGATGTGCTGGTGTTGCTTTCCCCTGGTTGCAGTGTGGATGATGTGCTGGCACTGCTTTCCTCAGACTCCAATGGTTGTGGTTGTGACTCTTTTGGATCTCCTTTTGTTTTCTTGCTGAAGAAAGCAACCAAACTCATTTACCTTTTCATCTTGGTAATATACTGCCAAAAACAACAACAACAATGTAGTGATTTGGACTCGATTGTTGTTGTAAGCTGAGTGGTGAAGGCAGTGGCAAGTGAAGAAAGCAGGTGAGGAGCAGAGATCAGTAATATTCAATTACCTTTAAGAGTCCCTGACATGGGAGAAGGCGGAGCTACATCGCCGCGATACAGCTGCAATCTCGGGGCTCCGAGATCGCAGCTGATATCTTCGCCCCTGGTCGGTCCCAACGGACCTAAACCATCCTGTGGAGATGGTGATAGTAAGGGGTGCGTTCTGTTGATCCCAGGGACATTGCAAAGTCCCTGGTTGATCCAGGAGAAGCCTTTTTACCATTGGCGGAGAGGCAGCCATTAAGCTGCTGAAACTGGGACAGCTCCGGAAGGAAGAGACAGAAAGAGAAAGTGTATCGGCTGGTGAGGACTTTTTTTTTTTTTTTAATATTTGGGACTTAAGGACACTCTAGAATGGGAAGAAGTCTGTAAGATTTTTGACAAAACTTGACAAAATTGATTTAGCTGCGATTTTCTAAAGTGAAATGTCAAAGTGAGGCTTGGCTTTTTACTTTTACTGTTTTTTTCCACTGAACTTCTATTGCGATCTAGTAATTGTAACTAGACTGGTTTTTTCTCTTATATTTATCTATTCTTTTTTCTCCTTTTTGACTGTTTATATTTTTTAGAATAGAGGCTCCCTTTAGTAATCTTTTTAAATATATATATATATACATACATACATACATACATACACACATGTATATTTTCTTTTTCTATTAGGCTTTTTCTGGGAAAGAAGGGGGAGTGGATTAAAGAAACTTTGTAACACTGCCAACTAGAGGCTTGAAAATATTTTATTTGAAGCTGAGAGGACTGTGAAAAATTCTTCTCAAGGACACTGGAACTTGATAAGATAGAGGGAAGAACACTGGAGAATGTTTTTACAGGTGTTCTTTGGGACTTCTACTATCAATTGAACATTTGAAGCTTGGCTTTGAAACTTGTGGAGAAGCCATAATAAGAGCCTTGGATAATTAAATAAAATGCAGTGTGCTCCTTTTTTATTTTCTCTTAGGTGTCTTATCCCTCCTCTTCAACCACACAGTATCTTGTAATATTTGTATCTTTATTTATTTTTATTTTATTTTATTTTTATTTTTTAAAGGGAAAGCCTCAGAATATTTTTTTTCTTTTTCTTATTGGGATTTTTGCCTTTTCCATTTTCATTTTTGACTTACTTTTAGTAAGTTTTAGTAAGTTTTATTTTTTATTTTTTGAGACCTTCCAGTTTGATTAAGGTGTGAAGAACCTGAAGAATTCTTTCTTCTTTCTTTATCTTATTATTTTTTAATATTATTGGGTTTTACTCTTTTTCTCTTTATTTTTAATTTTCTTTTCTTTTTAATTTTGGGCTTTTTATTTTTTATTGGATTTTTTTATGTTTTCCTTTTTTCCAACTGGATTATAATTGGCCACTCTATTAACTGGATTAAAAGAGCTTGGAGACCCTGAGCTACACAAATGAGCAAGAAAATTTTACCTTCTGGCATTTCAACTTCTGCTCCTGCCTCCCCATCAGCTGGAGGATGACTTTTAGCAATGGTGAAGCAAGATAAAGCACAAGTGGATTTAACAATGGTTATGCAAGGAATTCAAGAACTTAAAATGAGTATTGAACAAAGAACGGAGAGTATTGAACAAAAAATTGGGAAGACTGATGAAAAAATTGAAAATATTCAACAAATGATGGTGAAATATGATGAGAGACTCCAAAAAATTGAAGAGAAAGACAAACAAAGAGACGAGACAATTGGAAATATCGATAGCAGATTAACAATGGTTGAACAAGATAAAAGTGGGATGTTGAAGTGGGAGATGGACAGGTCAGAATTTTATCTCAGATTCCAAAATATAGAGGAAGAAAAAGGACAAAATCTGGCTGCAGTAATGATAGAAATCTTGGCTGGAGCTCTGGGAATAACAGAGGAAAAGATGATGGATGAAGTAGATGAGATATACCGAGTCTTCACAAGATATGCGATGAGGAACAACCTACCAAGAGAGGTCCATGTCAGATTTACCAAAAAAACTATTAAAACACAAATATTATAAGTGGCAAGAGAAAAGGCGTTGAAATATAAAGACAAAGAGATTGTGGTCTTAAAACAAGTACCCAGAAAAGTGAGAGAGATGAGAAGAGAATATCGATTCTTGACTAAAATGTTATTGAAAAAAGAGGTGAATTATAGATGGTTGATTCCAGAAGGATTAATGTTTACATGGCAAGAACAGAGACACAGAATTGACTCAATTGAGAAAGCAGAAATATTCTATAATGAATTTTTCGAAAGAAGAGAAATAGAGACAGAAAAAGAGATCATCTCAACTGAACCTCAAGAGGATCAAATGGGAATGGGAAAAGAAGAAGGTGCAGTAGGTGGACAAGTGGAGGCCAAAGAACAATGTGAAGTAAGATCTACGAGAGCTGTTAGACCTAAATACAAAATATAATCATGGAGGAAAAAAAATTGATTTCTATGAACATAAATGGACTGAACTCAGCTACCAAAAGAAGAATTTTTTTTCACAAATTAGAGAAGTCAAAATTTGACATAATTTGCTTACAAGAAATACACATTAAAAAACAACACCAACAATTATTGGTACGACCAAAACTAGGGAAATTTTTTACTTCTCTGACTCACTGTAAGAAAAGAGGAGTGGTCTTGTATATTAAAGAAACCATTCCAGCAAAACTGATTTATACTGATGAAGACAGAAGAGTATTAATGGTTGAAATAGTGGATAACAATACAAAAACACTCCTGGTTGCAATTTATGCCCCGAATGATAAACAAGAAGAATTTTATAAAAAATTACATATGAAAACAATGGGACTGGACTATATTAACATAGTTATGATGGGAGATTTTAATGGAATTGTAGATAATAAACTGGACTATACAGCAACAGCATCAAGACAAAATAGAAAGACTCTCCCTAAATCCTTTTTCAAAATGATAGATGAATTAAATTTAATAGATATATGGAGAGAAAGAAATGGCAAAACTCAACAATATACTTTTTATTCAAATAGACATTTATCATGGTCCAGAATAGATATGATTTGGATCTCAACAGAATTAATATCTAATATTCAAGAAATAAATATTGAAACAAGTACATGGGCAGACCATAATCCAATGACAATTAAATGGAAAGGACAAAAAAGAAGATCTAGATGGACATTAAATAATACTATTTTAAAGGAAAAAGACTTCACACAATGGATGGAAAAAGAATTGGCCTTCTTTTTTAGGGAAAATAAAAAAGAAGATACTTCAATGCAGAATGTTTGGGATACAATGAAGGCATATGCAAGAGACTATACAAAGAAAAAGAATATTAGGAAGAGGCAAACTATCAAAGCTCTAGAAGATGACCAGAAAAAACTGGAAAAAGAATGACAGAAAATGCCACAGAAAAAAGATATTAAACTTAAAATGGACATAATTAAACATAAAATGGGTCAGGTAGAGAAAGAAGAACTGGCACAAAAAATTAGAAGTGCTAAACAGAACTATTTTGAAGATGCAAACAGGCCAGGTAGATGGTTAGCATATAAACTGAGAAAGGAGAAAGAATCAAGGAAAATATTACAGTTAATAGATGATCAAGGCCAAATGTGCTATGGTAATAAGGAGAAAAAGGCCATTATCCGAGACTTTTATGGACAACTATATAAACAGGAGGATTTCGATGAGGAAAAAATTAAACATTATTTACAAAATGCTAACCTACTTAAGATACCTGAGGAGACTGAAAAAATGCTAGAAAGCACTATAACAATGATGGAATTAACCGAAGCATTCAACAGACAGAATAATGGAAAAGCACCAGGTCCAGATGGGCTTCCAGCAGAATTTTATAAAATACTACAAGAATCGTTGAGCATTCCACTGCTAGAAGTCATGAACGAAGTTATGTTAAATAAGAAAATACCTAAAACATGGTCAGAAGCTTATTACACTTATTCCATAAGAAGGGGCCGATCCATTACCAATTCAGAACTATAGACCCATTTCTTTACTGAATGCAGACTATTAAATTTCCGCTTCAATTTTGGCAGAAAGGCTCAAAAAATACTTAAATAATTTTATTCACCCTGATCAGAATGGATTTTTACCAAAGAGGCAAATTAAAGACAACATGAGGGTAATTCTGGATACTTTGGAATATTATGAGGCGCATCCTGAAAAACAAATGGCTTTGATATTCTTAGATGCCCAAAAGGCATTTAATAATGTGAACTGGAGATTTATGTTACTATTACTGGAACAGATGGGCTTTGCCAGAAAATTTATTCAAGCAATAGAAGCCATATACTATAAGTAATGATAGAGGGAGAATTTACAGACTCTATTAATATAAGAAAAGGCACAAGACAAGGATGCCCATTATCACCTTTGCTATTTGTACTGACTTCGGAAGTGTTGAATAGAAATATTAGAGAGGACCAAAATATAAAAGGAATGAAAGTCAAGAAGGAGGAATTTAAATTGCAAGCCTTTGTGGATGAGTTGGTTTTCATTCTGGAAGATCCTCTAGAGACAACTCTAAAACTATTGGAAAAGATGGCTGGTTTGAAAATAAATAAAGATAAAACAAAGATTCTGACAAAGAACATGCTATTAAAACAAAGAGAAGAACTGGCAGACTTATTGAAAATTCAAGTTACGAACAAGGTTAAATATTTGGGGATACATCTGACGTCAAGATGTACCACATTGAAAGAGAATAACTATATTAAACTCAAACAGCAGATAGCATCTGATCTGAAGAAATGGGAAAACCTACAATTGTCATTGATAGGTAGAATTTCAACAATCAAGATGAATATTTTACCCAGAATTTTATATCTGTTCCAAACAATACCAATTAGGCTTGGCAAAGATTATTTTGAAGAATTAAATAAAATTGTGTTGAAGTATATATGGCAAGGTAAGAAAGCGAGAATAAAATTAAAACTTTTACAAGATGCTAGAACTAGAGGAGGATTTGGCCTTCCTAATTGGGAGTTGTATTACCAAGCTGCAAATTTAATGTGGGAAATGGGACATACCAAAACTCGCATGTCCATGGGAGGGTCAACATCTGGGCAGGTCCAACTGTGGAATCACCTGCTGAAGCACCCTCCATCTGAAGGAGGCATCCGCCGAAACAAAGGAATCCAGCCTATAACGATGTATGAATGGCGATGACGACGCCCAGGTAGCCCCCCTGCAAATCTCCGCCAGTGAAGCCTGCGTAGACCAGGCAGCCGAGCTCCTAGTGGAGTGGGCTGTGATGTTTGTAGGCACTGGCAGGGACAAGGCTTGAAAGGCCTTGGCGATGCAAGATCGAACCCACCTCCCAATCATTGAGGGATCCACCTTGGTACCCGAGGAGATGAGATGAAAGGACACAAACATGACCTCCGATCGTTGGAATTCTGCTGTCCTCTTGATATAAATCTTGAGGGCCTGCCTTACATCCAGCCTATGCCACCTACACTCCAACTCATATTGTGGGTTGGGGCAAAAATTAGACAACACCACCTCTTGCGCCTGGTGAAACCAGGAATTCATCTTAGGAACAAACGTGGGATCTAATCTCAATACCACTCCGTTCTTGTGGAACACACAAAGATCTTGCCTAATGGAAAATGCTGCCAACTCCAACACCCTCCTGGCCGAAGTGATGGCCACCAAAAATGCTACCTTAAAAGTCATCATTTGAAGAGAAATTGACTTAAGGGGTTCAAAGGGAGGCCCCATAAGGGCCTGTGGAACTGAAGGGAGATTCCACATGGGAAATCTGGGAACAACAGGAGGACACAGGTTAGTCGCCCCCCCCCCCTAGAAACCTTCATACAGAGAGATGATGAGATAAGGAATCAAAACCCTCCCAGGCCAAAACAGAGGACAGAGCCATCACTTGGCGGTGAAGAGTATTGGGGGCGAGACCCTTACCAAGGCCATCCTGGAGGAAACTTAATACCTCTACAACAGACGCCAAGGAAGGCACAACAGCAGACTTGGCTGCCCATGGGCAGAAGACCTTCCAGGTAGCATTGTAGGTGCATGAGGTGGAAGGCTTCTGGGAAGCCTGAATGGTGTCAATCACCCTATCAGAAAATTTGGCCTCCTTCAAGATCTGCTGCTCAAGCACCAAGTGGTTAGCTGGAACCACTGAGGATCCAGGTGGATCAAGGCTCCCTGATGCAGGGAGATCCTGTTGTCCGGGACCCTCCATGGCTGGGCCATAGACAGATTCATCAGATCTGCAAACCAGGGTCTCCTGGGCCAATGTGGGGCCAGGAGAATCAGCTCCGCCTGTTCCTCCAACAACTTCCGGATTAAAGCCGGAATGACCGGAAGAGGGGAAAAGGCATAAAGGAGACCTGGAGGCCAATGACTCCAAAGTGCGTTGGTCCCTTCTGCTCCCTGGGTTGGAAATCTGGTGAAGAATCTGCTTACCTGAGCATTGAGGGGAGTGGTGAATAGGTCCATTGCTGGGGAGCCAATCATGTGGGACAATGTCAGAAACAGTGAAGGGTAGAGGCTCCATTCTGAATGGTGGACCCAGGACTGACTCAGCCAGTTGGCCTGGACATTGTTGACCCCCAAAATGTGATCTGCCTTGAGGAAAAGCAGAGGCTTATCTGCCCGCCTCCCTCATGAGAGCCCTGGACCTGATGCTCCCCTGTCTGTTGACATGAGCCATATAACTTGGCGTCAAGTAATTTGTTCAGAAATTTTCTTACTAAGGCCACATGCTCCTCCATTGTTTGAGTATAAATCAAGATATCAACCAAATATACTAAAATGCCATGATATAAATGTTCCTGTAATACTTCATTTATAAGTTGCATAAAGACAGCAGGTACCCCTTGCAACCTGAATGGCATAACGTTAAACTGGAAACTTCCAAGGGGGCAATTAAAAGTAGTTTTCCATTGATCTCCCTCTCGTATTCGTACTTGATAGTAGGCTTCCCGTAAGTCCAATTTTGTAAAATACCTGCCAGTTGCTAACGTTGCTAACAAATCGTTGATTAGTGGTAAGGGTTATACACTGTTCAAAAAAAATAAACGGAACACTTAAACAACACAATGTAACTCCAAGTCAATCACACTTTTGTGAGATCAAACTGTCCACTTAGGTAGCAGCACTGATTGACAATCAATTTCACATGCTGTTGTGCAAATGGAATAGACAACAGGTGGAAAGCATAGGGAGTTAGCAAGACATCCCAGTAAAGGAGTGGTTCTGCAGGTGGCGACCACAGACCACTTCTCAGTTCCTATGCTTTCTGACTGATGGTTTGGTCACTTTTGAATGCTGGCAGTGCTTTCACTCTCGTGGTAGCATGAGACAGAGTCTACAACCCACACAAGTGGCTCAGGTAGTGCAGCTCATCCAGGATGGCACATCAATGTGAGCTGTGGCAAGAAGGTTTGTTGTGTCTGTCAGCGTAGTGTCCAGAGCATGAAGGCACTACCAGGAGACAGGCCAGTACAGCAGGAGATGTGGAGGAGGCCATAGGAGGGCAACAACCCAGCATCAGGACCGCTACCTCCACCATTGTGCAAGGAGGGACAGGAGGAGCACTGCCAGAGCCCTGCAAAATGACCTCCAGCAGGCCACAAATGTGAGTGTGGCTGCTCAGTCAGAAACAGACTTCATGAGGGTGGTATGAGGGCCTGACATCCACAGGTGGGGGTTGTGCTTACAGCCCAACACTGTGCAGGTTGTTTGGCATTTGCCAGAGAACACCAAGATTGGCAAATTTGCCACTGGCACCCTGAGCTTTTCACAGATGAAAGCAGGTTCACACTGAGCACATGTGACAGATGAGACAGGGTCTGGAGACGCTGTGGAGAACGTTCTGCTGCCTGCAACATCCTCCAGCATGACCAGTTTGGCAGTGGGTCAGTAATGGTGTGGGTTGGCATTTCTTTAGGGGGCCACACAGCCCTCCATGTGCTTGCCAGAGGTAGCCTGAATGCCATTAGGTACCAAGGTGAGATCCTCAGACCCCTTGTGAGACCATATGCTGGTGCGGTTGGCCCTGGGTTCCTCCTAATGCAAGACAATGCTAGACCTCATGTGGCTGGAGTGTGTCAGCAGTTCCTGCAAGACGAAGGCATTGATGCTATGGACTGGCCCGCCCATTCCCCAGACCTGAATCCAATTGAGCACATCTGGGACATCATGTCTCACTCCATCCACCAACGCCACATTGCACCACAGATTGTCCAGGAGTTGGGGGATGCTTTAGTCCAGGTGTAGGAGGAGGTCCCTCAGGAGACCATCCACCACCCACCTGCCTCCCATCAGGAGACCATCTGCCTGAGCATGCCCAGGCATTGTAGGGAGGTCATACAGGCATGTGGAGGCCACACACACTACTGAACCTCATTTTGACTTATTTTAAGGACATTACATCAAAGTTGGATCAGCCTGTAGTGTTTTTTTCCACTTTAATTTTGAGTGTAACTTCAAATCCAGACCTCCATGGGTTGCTAAATTTGATTTCCATTGATAATTTTTGTGTGATTTTGTTGTCAGCACATTCAACTATGTGATGAACAAAATATTTAATAAGAATATTTCATTCATTCAGATCTAGGATGTCTTATTTTTGTGTTCCCTTTATTTTTTTAATTAAAAATTATTTATATTGATACTTATGTTTCTCCTCAATATGTAACAATAACAGTAGTGTAACAAAAATATTTTCATTTATGTATGTATTCAGGTTTTCAGTATCTCTACTGTTTTTCTGATTAGTAAAAACAAAACCTATACTAAAATATTATTAAAATTATTTAAATATTGATACTTACATTTCTGTTTTGCTTTTTCTTAATAGCAAAAAGCAAAGGAGAAAGAAACAGAAGTATCAACATCTAACAATAATAGTAAAATAATTTTTATTTATGTATTTATTTCTTTTTTTAGTATCTGTTTTGTTTTTATGATTAATAAAGTGTTGTGGCTCGGAGGTTTGAGCCTGCTTTGTTAGAGGACAAAGACTTGGACAATGAGGAAGAGGAGGATTTGGCTTTGAGTTTTGAGCCTGCTTTGTTAGAGGATTTGGAGTTGCCTTCCTCCCCAGGACTTTCCTCTTCGGCAAGACCTTCCTCCCTGATTGTGCCTCAGGTGTCGGCAGATAACCAGGAGAGCGTATCAGAGCCTCTAACTGATGATCAAGCTGAGGAATGCTGGCTTGATGTGAGGAACGGCGCAGGCAAAAGTGTGAGCTGCAACGCAGAAAGAAAGGACGAATCAGAGAATGAGATGAGGGACTGACATGCCCCACAGGGAATAAAAGTGGGTGTGTTTGCTCTGGGGACTTGTTCGGGACAATGTGTTACTTAGTGAGAGAAGCTTTGGAATTCCTGTGTGCGGTGACAGCTTGTGATTTATATTCCTGCTTTCTTGTCGGACTTGGCAGACAGTTTGTGTGAGACTGCCAAGAACTTTATTGGCTCAAGGAATTTAACCCTGTAATTACTGGACTTGCTGGCTTGTGTGTATTCAGTTGGAAATTTGGACTTCTCACCTTGTTAGTACAGGTGAGCCATAACATTTTTGTCCCGAACCTTAACAAAAGCCATCTTTTGACCAAGATGGAACAACAGCAGCAGCAGCAGCAGCTTAACCAGCTGCAGAACGATAACCAGGTTTTGCAGCAGCAAGTTACTCAGCTGATTAATCAACTCACTCTGCTGCAGGCTCGTGCTGCTCCTCCTGCCCCTACCCGTAGGAAATGCCCGGTAGCTGTGCTGGAAAAGTTCTCTGGGCAGCCTGAAATGTTCCCAGCTTTCATGGGACAGTGCCAATTGTTTATGGCTTTGAGGCCGGAGGATTTCCCTGATGACCGGGCTCGGGTGGTGTTTGTAATAAGCCTTCTTTCAGGCTCGGCTGCCAGGTGGGCCACTCCTTTATTAGTGTAAGACAGTCCATTGCTAACAGACTATCAGGGGTTTTGGCGTCACCTGCGATTAATGTATGAGGACCCCATATGGGCTCAGACAGCAGACAGACACCTGAAAGAACTTTGCCAGGGGAAACGCCCCTTGCAGGAGTTCATTTCAGAATTTCGACTGCTCTGTTTGGACTCTGCTTGGAATGATGCAGCTTTGATGGACGCTTTTCAGGACGGCCTTTCAGAGGATTTACAGGGCGAATTGGTTCACATGGAGCCGGCCCCAACCCTTGATGATCTGGTGGTGCAATGCTTACGCATTGATGCCCGACTTCAATGGCGCAAGACCCGATGCCCCGTTCCAGAGCAGCCAATCACCTCAATGCCACAGCACCCTGTACAACCAGCGCCCTGGGTCTCCCACAATGCTGTGGCCATGGCCAAGGAGCTGATGGAGATGGGTGCGGCCCAACCTCGTTTGATGGCCCACGAATGTACGCGGAGACTCCAGGGAGACTTATGCCTATATTGTGGGGGGCCTGGACACTTTGCAAATTCCTGTTCTGTTAAATGACGGGGGGCATGCAAGCCTGTGCCCAAATCTAGACTTGATCAGTCGGGAAACGGGGCAGGCCCAGCCTTGGGGAAACCCTAGGTCGGGCATGTATCAACCACCCATCCGAAGTAATGGAGATGGACTCTGGACCCCCCCGACATTTTCTTCTAGACACTCGGGGTTTCTTGCCGTCCCGGTCGGAGGGGATTCCTGCAATTGCATTGGTGGACTTGGGGGCTATGGCCAATTTTATTGACTGGGCTTTTGTGGCTCATTTTGAGGTTCCCCTGGTTTCGGTGAAGCCGCCAATAAAGGTTGAGACAATTGATGGACAGGAACTTCGTGCTGGGCCCATTCGTTTCGCTACCCAGCTGTTGTGCCTGGTCATTGGGGACCATGAAGAGGTGATTAGTTTTTATATCGCAGCGGACCTCCATCTCCCCTTGGTCCTTGGAATGGCCTGGCTACGGTTACACGATCCTCGGGTGGCATGGGCACGGAATGCCATTTCGTTCCCGAGTTTCCAGCGCATGGAACATTTACGACACACCTGTGCTGGCCAGGACATCGCCACCCCCGATGTCTCTGTACCTCCTGAACTGTCTGATTTCTCTGATGTATTTAGTGAGAAGGAGGTGGATCAGTTACCCCCGCATCGACCCTATGACTGTCCTGTGGACCTTCTGCCCGATGCCCCACTACCCAAGGGACACCTCTATTCTATGTCTGAGCCCGAATTGGCCACCCTTCATGATTTCTTGGAAAAGAATTTGGCCCGGGGGTTTATCCAGCCATCGTCGTCTTTGGAAACATCAACTCTATGCGAAGCTGGAGACATGCCTCTTCTTCCAGACTTCCATAGAGTTCTTGGGGCATGTCATCTCTCCCGAAAGCATTGCCATGGACCCACGTAAAGTGGAGGCCTTGTGTAGTTGGGAACCCCCTCGTCGAGTGAAGGATGTTCAATGTCTCTTGGGGTTTGCTAACTATTACCAGACCTTCATCCCGGGTTTTGCCAAGATGACGGGTCCCATAACCCAGCTCATTCGAAAGAAGGTCCCGTTCCAGTGGGGGCTCCCACAGCAACAGGCCTTTGAGGCTCTCAAGAAGGCCTTCATCGTGGAACCTGTCCTGAGGCATCCTGATCCGCATCGTCCTTTTGTGGTGGAGACGGATGCATCCAACGTGGCTATTGGGGCTGTGTTGTTGCAAGCCCCGGAGGATGGTGACACTCTTTTTCCCTGCGCTTACTATTCTTGGAAACTCACTCCTTCCGAGCGTAATTATACTATCTGGGAAAAAGAGTTGCTGGCTATCAAGGCTGTGTTTGAGACCTGGCGACATCTTGAGAGGGCCTGGCACAAGGTGGAGGTTCGGACGGATCATCGTAATTTGGAACACTTGTCCACGGCGAGGAAATTGAACCAGCAACAGATCCAGAGGTTGTTGTTCTTTGCCCAGTTCAACTTTTCTGTGACCTATATCCCCAGTGGTCAAAATCGGAGAGCAGATGCCCTGTCCTGTAAACCTGAGTACCTTTGTCCCGAGGACCCCCTTCCTCCACGTACAGTGCTGCCACTGGAATCTTTGGCCATTATCCAGGAACCAGTGGCTTTGCAGACTCGGGTACGAGAGGCGCAGCGCTTAGACCTTGGTCACAGCAGAGAATGGGGGAAATTGGACCTGACTCCCCATGGACTTTGGAGGAGGGCTTACTATGCCATCGGGGCCAGTTGTATGTGCCCATGAGGACATTTAGAGCCCTTATTATGACTCAATGTCACGACAACCCTGCTGCCGGCCATTTTGAGTTTTATAAGACCCTTCATCTTGTCACACGGACTGTTTGGTGGCCTCGAGTCTGGCATGATGTCCATGCCTATGTTGCGTCCTGTGTACTGTGCAGGCAAGTGAAAGCCACGATGGGTGCACCTCCTGGTCTCCTTCAACCTCTGCCGACTCCGGACAGACCATGGGGAGCAATTTCCATGGACTTCTTAACACATTTGCCCTCTTCGTCGGGTTATACGATGGTACACATGGTGGTTGATATGTTAACCAAGATGGCTCACTTTATCCCTTGTCGGAGATTACCGTCGGCTCGTACTACTGCCCGGTTATTTTTGCAGCATGTGTTCTGTCTTCATGGTCTGCAGGATAGGGTAGTTTCAGATCACGGTGTCCAGTTTACTGCTCAATTCTGGAAGAGCCTAATGACCGCATTACAGGTACAGGTGTGCTTGTCATCGGTGCACCATCCGGAGACTGATGATGCGACGGAGAAGGTGATTGGCATCCTCGTGCAATATTTAAGGTGTTTTGTCAACCACCGACAGAACGATTGGGTGACTTATCTCCCTTTGGCGGAGTTTGCCTTCAACAATTCCCAGCACACATCCACTCACATGACACCTTTTTACACGAATGTGGGTTTCCATCCGAGGTTTTTCCCATTGTTGATCTTGGATTCCCCAGTTCCCGAGAAGCGGGACTTCTTGTCAGAACTGCATTCGGTTCACCAATTGATTTCACAGCAATTGGAATGGGCTAAGGAGGACTATAAAAGGTTCGCGGATCGTTCGCGCCAGGCGACGCCCCCACTGGCTGTGGGAGACAGGGTGTGATTATCCACAAAGCATCTATGGGTCGATCATCTGATCAAGAAGTTGGACCATCGCTTCATCGGTCCCTTCCCTATCGAGGCGGTCATCAATCCCGTTGCTTATCGGCTCACCCTACTGCGCTCCATGTGCATTCATCCTGTCTTCCACCATTCCCTTCTGGTTCCTGATGCCCCTTCATGTGCTCTCCATTCTCCCGCTGCTATGGTTCTTCCACCTGTACCCGGCGATGATCCCGCTGCTGACGACACGGTGGTCAGCATTCGGGATTCTCACTGGCTGAAAGGACAGTTTCAATACTTCATAGAGAGGCTGGGGGATGGACCGGAGGCTCTTTCCTGGGTGGATGCTTCCATGATCCACGCCCCGGACCTTATCCAGGGATTCCATGAGCAGTTTCCATTGAAACCACGTCCCGATCGTCAGACTTAGGAGAAGGACCCTGCAGTGAGGGATAGCATTGTGACTCGGAGGTTTG
Source organism: Pseudonaja textilis (assembly GCF_049901715.1). Classification (NCBI taxonomy): domain Eukaryota; kingdom Metazoa; phylum Chordata; class Lepidosauria; order Squamata; family Elapidae; genus Pseudonaja; species Pseudonaja textilis. The sequence goes on along the minus strand of NC_141998.1, from coordinate 13,163,940 downwards.
AGCTTGCTTTGTTAGAGGACAAACACTTGGACAATGAGGAAGAGGAGGATTCGGCTTTGAGGTTTGAGCCTGCTTTGTTAGAGGACAAGGACTTGGACAATGAGGAAGAGGAGGATTTGGCTCTGAGGTTTGAGCCTGCTTTGTTAGAGGATTTGGAGTTGCCTTCCTCCCCAGGACTTTCCTCTTCGGCAAGACCTTCCTCCCTGATTGTGCCTCAGGTGTCGGCAGATAACCAGGAGAGCGTATCAGAACCTCTGACTGAGGATCAAGCTGAGGAATGCTGGCTTGATGCGAGGCAACAGCACAGGCAAAAGTGTGAGCTGCAACACAGAAAGAAAGGACAAATCAGAGACTGAGATGAGGGACTGACTGAATAAAAGTGGGTGTGTTTGCTCTGGGAACTTGTTTGGGACAACGTGTTACTTAGTGGGAGAAGCTTTGGAATTCCTGTGTGCGGTGACAGCTTGTGATTTATATTCCTGCTTTCTTGTCGGACTTGGCAGACAGTTTGTGTGAGACTGCCAAGAACTTTATTGGCTCAAGGAATTTAACCCTGTAATTACTGGACTTGCTGGCTTGTGTGTATTAAGTTGGAAATTTGGACTTCCTACCTTGTTGGTACAGGTGAGACATAACAATAAAGGGTTGAAATTTATATTATGTTATAGAATTTTTATAAAATGTTGCATCATTAATACATGATATCTGAAAAATAATATAGAATATATAAACAATTCAAAAGTATGTTGGATATGTAAACAACATGAAATTCTCATCATGTTCAACAGACATGTAAAAAAGATTTAAAAATGGATTCAAATACATGTTTTGGTAAGAAAGATTTTAAACATGGATATTTTATTGAATCCAGAACTGTTCCTTTTAGAATTAATGGATAAATAGTTGGAAAAATGTCATAGAAGATTATTCCTCCATATTATTACTGCAGAAATATTTCTATATGCACAGTTGGAAAGATTTGCATTATCCACTATGAAGGAATGGTTGATGTTTACAAATTTTGCTGAATAACTGACTTCTTTGATTAGAGAAAATACACTATCTATGTTTATTGGTGACTGGAAACTCTTATGGCCTTTTTGCATAAAAATGAAAAAAAATGAATTTGTGATTTATGGTTTTGATTATTAGTCAGGGTGGATTATAGAATGAACAGTAATATGATATAACTTGGTTAAAATATATTTGTACTTTTAACTGCTATGAAGAATACTGAAAGCATTTTTCTTTATTTCCTTTCTTTTTTGTCTTCTTTTTTATTTCCTTTCACTTTTGCCTTCCATTGGTGTTTATTCATTTTTATCTTCTTGATTAAAAGTTTTAATAAAAATTATGTTCAAAAAATATAAAGATTTAAAAGTGATTGAATTAGATGCAATTCAATCTTCAAAACAAATAGCAGACTCAGTTTGGAACATAACATTGAATCAAATGCTTTCAGATGGATTCAGGGTTTAAATGGACATTTCTGCATGCACATGCATACTTTTTATCAAATAAAATCTTGTAATAAATTTGACATTTCAAATTGTATATTTGAATTGAACCTGCTTGACTCTTCAAGCCAAATCAAATTTGTAATTTGTAAACCTGTAATTTTTAGCAATGTAAAATGGTAGTAACAATGCCTATGTATTTGCTCCATTAGTAATAGTCATACTAATAGTACTAGAGGGATGGAGAAGGAGAAGACTATAGTACAGGATAGTAGGATGTATTAAGCCAGACACTATTTTCTTCTTATTCTAACAGGACAGGAAACTTGGTTTTATTTGGAACTACTGTATTTGTCAGGTCTGTGTATCTGCCATTCTTCAATGGAAGGAGAAGGGGAGGGAGGTTTGATACAAGTAATCCTTTTTGATGTAACTTGAATATCCTAATTCTTGTTCTGAATTTGTATAACCTGTACATGATTTACAACTGGGGACTGGAAACTTGTCACCTTTTGGAGAGATAGCAAAAGGAGAAGGGGCCATTGTCAGTGTGTGCTCCCTTCAAAATCCAAGAAAGAAATACCCAGACTCCATGGATCAGAGCAAAGTTATTCTTTTACTGGAAATTAAAGAGGAAGCTACAGATGGAATTCCGAAACTGAGAATTTGGAGCGCAGATCACATATACAAAGGAATGGAATTGTTCCCACCCCCCAAAGTCCAGAAGTCTCTTCCAATTAAAAGTTCTGAATATGATCATGTGGGCATCTTCAGGTGGTGATGAGGCCTCTGTCCATTGACCTTGACATATTTTGATAAGACTTCGCAGCTGCGCAAAAAGGGATAGAAGCTAGCAAGGAAATGGAAAGTTGAAAAGAAGAAATCATACACCCCCTCCTTTTGCTTACCCACAGTAAAGGAATGCAAAACACCTCCAGCTCTCTTCCCCCCCCACAATTACCCCTCCCCCCCATTGGTAATGACAGCCGAAAGAATTAAGCCTAGCAGTAGAGAAGATAAAGTAGATAGGATATGGGAGAGATAAATGAGATAGATAGCAGTTAGGGTACCCGAAGAGATCTTGAGGCTGACAGCCATAAATATTCCAGTTCCAAAAGAAACTGAGAATTTCTTCTCAACTACGTTCCCAGAAAAGGGAGGGGGAATTAACATGTTGTTTCTTTGTATTGACAAAATCCACACTGGACTAATGGGAGGGATTCTAACTCCCTTTATCTAACCTACATGCCTGGAGACCCTGCTTTGAATTTGACTTGCTGTCTTCCTTTTCAATAAAGAATTCCTTTTGAAATACCCAGTTTTCAGAAGTTCATTCTTATTGTCTGAAGGGGAGAGAGTCTGGTCCTTACATAAAGCAGGATCTGCAATAGTGGTCAACCTGGAGAGGAATTTTTTTCTCCTTCCAAAATTTCACTCTACTGAGGGGACCCGACAAAAATGTCTGAACATAGCAATGAGAAATGGGAAGCTGAATGCTGGGGAGAAACTTCAACAACTACCCAGCCAGACACTGGCTTTGTGTGCCCCATTGAAGACATCGAAGCTGCCTGTGAAAATTCCATGAAGCCCTGATGGTCTATAGATGTAGGAAAGAGAGACAGCTGGGATGGAAAAGTCAAGGGAGTTACCCTCACTCATGGTAACCATAAAGCTGGGTGGAAAATGGAACTGGAAGCCTTTTCCGATGAGGAAGAACGGATCGAGGAACCGCGGGCAGATAACTGACTGAAACAGTACATAAATCACCTCATGAGGGAAGCTCTCAATGTGCAGAATGAACCAGGTCACCATTGAAGAAGAGTGAGCAAACCAGAAATCAAGAGAACCCAAGCCATCACCCTTGATCCAGCTGAGACTGATTGAGCAATGGACCAAGCCAGAGGACCAGCAGCCATGCCAGGTATCCTATCCCTTGCCATCTCAGAGCAGGAAATTAACCCCAGCCAACCCATGGACCTACAACTGCAGAGAAAGATCCCACTCTTGGGGCAAAATTTAATGGGGACCCCCAGAAATTGGGGTTTTCCCTGGCACAAGTCCTCACCTATATACAAGAACACGGGCAGAATTTCCCGACCGGGGGGCCTGAGTGTGAACCATCAACCTAGCACTAGAAGGGGCAGGCACCAAATGGATGGTAACCCTTCACAATGTTGATGCCCCAGAGCTAAGGAACCTTGATTGATTCATGACAGCCCTACACCACCACTTCAAAGACCCCCTCACCAATCGAAAAGCCCATGACCACATTAGGGTTGTAAAACAAGGCCATCAACCTGTAGCCGAATACACCGAGGAATTTCACAACCTGGCTGGCCGAGTCACCTGCCTGGAAGATATTCTAGTTTGCTGGTTCAATGATGGACTCAACAACGACCTGTACACTGCCTGCCTGGTCTGTGGGCCCTCTAACCTTCTGCATGAATGGTACCTGATGGTAGAAGAGATGGAGATCGACATGGCCTGTCACCAGTACCACAGCAGCAAGGTTTGGAGAAGAGCCCCACCCCAGGGGAAGCAGGAGTTTTTCAAACCCCAAATCACCATGACTCTGGGACTATCTGGCTGTTTTAAGTGTGGAAAGAAGGGAGTGCCATTCAAAAACCCCTGCCAGAAAGTCAGACAGGGGGGAAAAGCTGGAAAATCAAAACCCCGAGGAAAAGAAACTGCCCTGAGAAGCCGAGAAGCTATGAAATTTCAGTCCCCCCCATACCTAGAGGAAGAATCTCCAATGCCCCAAGGAGACCTTAGCCAGTCCAAAAGCGATCCAGAAGATGACCCGCTGGTAAGCCATCCAATTGAATCACTCACTTTACCCCTAAGACTATTTATCCCCAGCTGAGGGAAGTGGGTGGAAGTAACAGATTACTGGATTCAGGATGCACCCAGTGTCTAATCAACCCCAGCCTAGTAGAAAAATTGGGAACCCACCTAAGGAAAATGGAAAATTGCATTAGTTTCTGCCAATTACATGGGACTGTGGTGGAGATGGGGGAGAGCCAGCCAGTTTTGCCACAGAACCATTACAAATAGAACTGGGAAACCATAGCAAGACACTCATGTTCATTGTAGCCCTGGGAATGGAAGGGCCACTAGTCCTAGGACTCACATGGCTATGGAAATGGAACTGAAAAATAAACTGGAAGAGGGGAACAGTACATTTCCAGAAACATGTAACATTGGCAAACATCCCAGAGATGGGGAAGGAAAGAAAAGAGAACAGAAAACCAGCCATTGCTGGCCAGCCTGCTAAACCCATTAATATCCCCAAAGAATACCAGGATTTGGCTGAAGTATTTAGTGAGGAGGCTTCTGATGAACTCCTGCCTCATTATACCATGGATTGTGCCACTGATATCCTGCCAGGGCCTAAACTTCCAAAACCAAAAATGTACTGTATGTCCCCCAGAGAACTAAATGAACTCAGAACATTTATCAACAAAAATCTAAATTGGGGTTTCATCAAACCTACCTGACTGAAAATAGCAGCCCCAATATTATTTCACAAAAAGAAAGATGGCATCCTAAGTCTCTGCATTGATTTCCATAATTTAAATAACCATCAGCATGGAAAATATGTACTCACTCTCTCTCTTGAAGGACATGCTAGCTCACCTCTGTAAAGGGATTTATTTTTCAAAGTTAGATCCAAGAGAGGCATACTACCGCATCAGAATAAGGGAAGGGAATGAGTGGAAGACTGCTTTTAACACCCCACTGAGATGCTACCAGTTTGAAGTACTCCCTTTCGGACTACAAGGAGTCCCTGTTGTATTTATGCAAAAAATTAATAAGGTCCTCAATTATTTTTTGTACAAAGGGGTTCTATAGTTTATTTGAGTGACATTTTAATCTACACTGAAACAAAAGAAGAACACATAAAGTTACTTCGAGCAGTTCTCATGAAACTCCAAAATGCCAAACTATATGCAAAACTCTCTAAATTGACTACCTGGGATACAGAATATCCTATGAGGGAATAGAGATGGACCCATGAAAAATAAAAGCTGTCATCAATTGTGAGCCACCCCAAACTCACAAACAACTGCAAACCTTCTTGGGTTTTGCAAACTTTTACTGTCAGTTTTACTATCAGTTCATTCCGGCTTTTGTGAATATTGCCCTCCCCATCATGAGCTTGTTAAAAATGAAAGCGGGGGGACCCAAAGCCAAGGCAATCCCTTAACTGGATGATGTAATGCCAGGTGGCATTCAAAAAACTCAAACAACTATTCTCAGCAGAACCAATCCTGAAACACCCAGACCCAGAGCAACCATTTGTCACCCAAGTGGATAATAGTGATATAGTAGTAGGAGCAATCATACTCCAAAAGAATGAACGTGGACAGTTGCAACCCATGTGCTTATACTTCCAAGAAACTGACAGAAACCAAGCAAAGATGGGGGCCATATGGGAGAAAGAGGCATATGCTGTGTGATGGGCACTCCTTACATGTTCTCTTCCTAGAAGAGAACAAAATCCCTTTCAAAGTCTGGACTGATCATAAAAATCTAGAAGCCCTGAAAACTCCATGGAAACTCTCCCCAAAACAAGTATGTTGGGTGCAATATTTTAAACATTTTAATTTCATTCTCAAATGTCTCCCAGGGGGAGGAAATTCTTGGCAGATGCCCTCTCCAGGAAACCCCAATACAATAGCAAAAAGATTGGAATTGTAAATGTCATGATCCAAACAACCCAACTTGCAGCCAAATCACCCGAGCACAAGGGAAGAAAAAACCACTAACTGACAATGCAACAACTTCCAAATTTAAGGAAGCACTATTGAAGGATGACTGGCTCCAGGCTAACAAAAACATTTGCTTACTGGAGGGAGGGGCTGATGTCATGACAAGACAGACGGAGGATCTTGGGGATCTGAGACCGATGCCGATATCCCCACAGCTGGATGGTCCAACTGGACCTAAACCATCCCAAAGAGATGGTGAATGAAGAGAGCACATCCTGTTGATCCTAGGGACATCGCAAAGTCCCTGGTTGATCTAGGAGAAGTTCTTCAAACTGTCTGTGGCGGAAGCAGCCATTAAAGCTGCTGAAAGTTGGAACAGCTCAGGAAAGGAAGAAAGTGTGTCGGCTCTGGGTGAGATTCAACTAATTTACTTTTGGGACTGAGAACACCTTAAAGGGGAAAGAAAAGTATTGAAGACAAAAAAGGGGCAGCGGCGAAAATAAGCCTGATGTCAAATTGATTTGTTTTTTTTTAAAAAAACCATTATTTAATATACAAAAGGATTTTTCTTTCATTCTACTGGACTGGAATTTTTTTTATGTTAATAAGTATTGAAGAATTAAATTTAACACTGGTTTTAAAAAGGGAGCTTGATTTTTTTTTGATAGTTTCCTTTGTTTTCTTTGAAAAAAACCCTCTAAACTCTCTTTTTCCTGTTTTGGTTACATTGTAACCAAACACTGCCACCTAGAGGCTTTTCTTTTTATTTTATTTTATTTTATTTTATTTTATTTTATTATTTTATTTTTTATTTTTGTGGGAACTTTCCAGCTAGATTATATTTAGAGAAGAGCACTGAATAAATGTTTATGCAGGTGTTCCACTTGTAAAATAACCTTAAGGGATGGAGACTGGAGCTGAGAGGAAAAAGCTTATGGTGACCTGACCTTGAATTTACTTTGCTGAAACTTGTTTATAATTTGATAGAGAGCCTTGGACATTGTACAGTGGCAGGGGTTTGCTTTATGACAGAACTTTCAAACTATAAAGCCTTTGCTGTTTTTCTTTCTTTTTTTCTTTTTTCTGACAGCTGCACCTGGCCTGACTCTTCTGGTTTGCTTGGTTTTATTTTTAACTAAGCCTCGACTTCATTACTGGATTTTTTTTTCTTCACCTTTTTTTTTGTCATATCTTGGCCTTTTTTCTTTTCTTTTTTCCTTTTCCATCCCTATTTTTTTTAAAATACTACTGTTGGATTAACTTTGTATTTCTTTTCTGATTTTTTGGGCCCCTCTATGGATTTAATTCCTACAGAGAATTTTTACCTTTATTTTTATTTTTAATTTTTATACTTTATTTTTTCATACATCTCCTTTTTAAATTGGATTAAGGTAAAGAAGAACCTGAGATTGTATTTGGTTGTTGTTGATTAGAGCTACATTTAATCTAAAATGAAGAAGACAACTGCCACAGGCTTATTGATACCCACCTCCTCCTCCCCAATTACTGGACAGCAATCAATAAACACGATGTTGCAACAGGAAAAGGAAAGAGAAAGAAAAAGAGAAGGAGATCACACTACAAATGATAATGCAAGCAATACAAAAAATAGCAGACAGAACAGAGAAAACAGATGAGAAAATAGAGAACATACAACAAATGACGATGAAATATGAAGAAAGATTTCAAAAAAATAGAAGAAAGAGGTGACCAGAGAGATAAGAAAATTCATGCAATTGATAGATTGACTGTTGTCGAACATGATAGAGAAAGTGGAATGCTGGGCTGGGAGTTGGAAAGGGCAGATTTTTATCTAAGATTCCAAAATATAGAAGAAAAGGGAGAAAATCTTGCCGAAAAAAATAATAGAAATGCTGGCAAATGCCTTGAAGATATCCAAAGAGAAAATGATGGATGGCATAGATGAGGTGTATCGTATCTTTACAAGATATGCAATGAGAAATAAACTACCTAGAGAAATCCACATAAGATTTACCAAAAAGGCAATCAAAACACAAATACTACAAAGTTCAAGAGATGAACCACTGAAATATAAAGATAAGGAGATTGTGGTCCTAAAACAAGTACCAAGAAAAGTGAGGGAAATAAGAGAATATCAATTCTTGATAAAAATCCTAATTAAGAAGGGTATGAATTATAAGTGGCTGTTTCCTGAAGGTCTTATGTTCACCTGGCAAGAGCAAAGACATAAAATAAATTCAACAGAGAAAGCCGAACTATTTTATGGAGAATACTTTAGAGGGAAAGAGGATGAGAAATTGTGAGAAGAGGAAACAGTCATAACCCAAGAGGAAATGACTGAAGTAAGAGATAAAACAATTCAAGAAGAAGCAACATGTGAGGAAGGAGCAGTAGGAGGAAGAATGGAGTATAAAGAAGTAAGGGAGCAAAGGTCTACCAGAGCTATAAACCCTACATATAAGATATAAACAATGGAAGAAAAGAAACTGATTACAATGAATATAAATGGATTGAATTCAGCTATAAAAAGAAGGAAAATATTCCATAAATTAGAAAAATTAAAATTGGACATAATTTGCCTGCAAGAAGTTCATATAAAAAACAATATGTTCAGATGTTTAAAAATACCAAAATTGGGAATCTATATACATCATTGGCTCAAAAGAAAAAAAGGGGAGTTGCATTATATATTAAAAATACAATCAAAGCTGAACTAATCTTTAAAGATGAAGAAGAAAGAATATTAATGGTGGAAATAATTGATAATAAGGTGAAGATACTCTTAGTAGCAATATATGGTCCTAATGAAAAACAAGAAGAATTCTATAAAAAACTACACAACAAAATTATTGAATTGGAATACGATAATGTATGCCTCATGGGGGACTTTAATGGAATAGTAGATGCAAACTTGGATTATACAACACACAAAGCTAATAGACAAAATAGAAAGATACTACCAAAATCCTTCTTCAAAATACTAGAGGAATTAAGCATTAAAATGTTTGGAGAGAAAGAAATACAAGGAATAGACAATACATCTTTTATTCCAATAGACATTTATCATGGTCAAGAATAGATATGATCTGGATGTCAACGGATCTGATTTCTAATATAAAGGATATAAGTATCAAAACAAGTAATTGGGCAGACCACAATCCAATACAAATTGAGTGGCAAGGACAAAGGAAAAGATCTAGATGGACTCTGAATAATACAATACTGAAAGAAAAAGAATTTACACAAAAGATGGAAAAGGAATTGGCTTTCTTCTTTAAAGAGAATGACAAAGAGGACACCTCACTGCAAAATCTATGGGATATCATGAAGGTTTATGCCAGAGGACTGATAATAGATTACACGAGAAAAAAAACATTAAGAAAAGACAAATACAACAGAGGTTAGAGGAGGATTACAAGAAACTTGAGAAGAAGTTACAAAATTACCTCCCAAAAGGATATCAAAAATCAAATGGACATAATTAAACATAAAATGGGGTTGATGGAAAAAGAAGAGCTAGCTCCCCAAATTAGAAGTGTTAAACAGAACTTCTCTGAAAATGCAAATAAGCCAGGCAGGTGGTTGGCATATAAGTTGAAAAAAGAAAGAGAAATGAAAAAGATAATGCAATTAATAGATGATCAAGGAAGGACATGTAATGGGAATGACAAAAAGAAAAAGATAATACAAAAATACTGTGAAAAACTATAAAACCAAGAGAATATTGATGAAGATAAAGTGAAACAATATTTGCAAAGAGAGAAATTATCTCAGATATCTGAGTAGATTGAAATAATGTTAGAAGGAAAAATAACAATGATAGAACTAACTGAGGTGTTAAAGAGACAAAATACTGGAAGGGCCAGATGGGCTGCCAGTGGAATTTTATAAAACTCTACAGGAATCTTTAAGTATTCCAATGCTTGAAGTGAAGAATGAAGTAATCATGGACAGAGGCGTACATTATTCTTATATCAAAAGAGGATACTGATTTGCAACAAATTAAAAATTATAGACCTATCTCCCCGCTGAACTCAGACTATAAAATTTTTGCCTCAATAATGACAGAAAGACTTAAGAGACATTTGAACAATTTTATACATGCTGATCAAAATGTATTTCTGCTGAAGAGGCAGATCGAGGACAATATGAGAATAATTTTGAATACCTTAGAATATTATGAAACACATTCTGAGAAACAGGTGGCCTTGGTATTTTTAGATGCACAAAAAGCTTTTGACAATGTAAATTAGAAGTTTATGATATAACAAATGGAACAAATGGGATTTGGTGGAAAATTTGTTGAAGCTATAAAGGCAATATATCATAAGCAATCAGTCAAAATAATCATAAATGGAGACTTAACAGATAATATTAATATTAGAAAAGGCAAGGATGTCCACTGTCACCTTTGCTTGTTTGTTTTGACCCTTGAAGTATTAAATAGAAACATCAGAGATGACAGTGAAATAAAAGGAATGAAAATAAAAAAGAGGAATATAAGCTACAAGCATTTGCTGATGATTTGATTTTCATACTAGAGAAGCCACTAAAAACAGCACCTAAACTAATAGAGAAGATTGAAGAATATGGACAAATAGCAGGATTGAAAATAAATAAAGATAAAACTACGATCTTAGTTAAAAATATGGTGGAAAAACGAAAGAAGGAATTGATGGAGAGATTGAATATCCAGATCACAAACAAAGTAAAATTCTTAGGAATACAACTGATAGCAAGATGCGGAATACTCAAAGAAGATAACTATATAAACTCAACAGATTGCGACAGATTTGAAACAATGGGAAAATCTACAGCTATCTCTAATAAGGGAGAATATCTACAATTAAGATGAATATATTACCAAAGGTTTTATATTTGTTTCAGACAATTCCAATTAAACTAGAAAAATAATATTTTGACGATTTAAATAAAATAATATTGAAGTATATATAGCAGGAGAAAAAGGCAATAATCAAATTAAAATTGTTACAAAATGCTAGATCAAGAGGAGGTTTTGGTTTACCCAATTGGGAATTATATTACCAGGCAGCAACACTGATCTGGGTAAAAGAATGAATTGTATTAAGGAATACTAGATTTTAACATTAGAAGGTCATGATTTATTATTGGGGTGGCACGCCTTTTTATGGTATAAGGAAAGTAAAACACATGGGTATTTTAGAAGACATATTTGTGCTGCTTTATTATTAATATGGGAGAAAATAAGGAAACAACATTACATGAAAATACCAGTCTGATTGTCAACTGTAAAGGCATTTGCATATCCAATTGTTTATAGAATGGAACAAACAGTAAGATATAATGAAATACTAAATGAAGAGAGTGAAGTGAAATCTAAGCAAGAATTAGAGGAACAAGGAATAGAGATGAATCGGAATTCATATGTGCAAATACATTCTAGATATGATAAAGATCGTAGGATAGAAGGATTTTATAATGAATTAACTGAATTAGATGGAATTTTGACAGGTACTGATGAGAAGGTGATTAAAAAATTATATGGATATTTACTTGGAGTAAAATTAGAAGAAGAACTACTTAAAGAAACAATGATTGCCTGGGGGAACAATATGGGATAGACTTAGAAAGATGGCAGAAATTATGGTCTCAAATTATAAAATAACAATGTCAACAGCACATAAAGAGAATTTGTATAAGGTGTTTTAAAGGTGGCATCTACCCCTAGCAAGAATAGCAAGAGTATTTAAGAATAAATCGGAGAAATGTTGGAAGTGTCATCAGATACCTGGATCATACTATCACATGTGGTGGATGTGTATGGAAGCCAAGTGGGATGACCCAGGGTGGGATACAGAATAAACACAGTCACAAAAAACAGGTGAAGCCCCTTTTATTCCTTCACTTTGCTTCCAAGCTCCAAATATCCTTGACGGAAGACAAAAAACTCTCACACAAGCAGTTACAAGACGGAGGGGAAAAAATAACACAAACCAGGCAAGATAAGGGCCGGAGGATGTCCACGGATAACAAAATACACAATGGGAAGGACGCCAAACTTAGAGAACCATAAACTAGAGATATTTCTACACTTTGTTTCCAGCACTCACCTGTACGCATGTCCATCCTCTTATTCACTTGTCACAGCTGCAGCCCATGAAGAGGATCAAGGCCCTCTCCTCCTGAGTAAACCACATCTCTCCATTATCCTCTTCTCCCTGTGTGCCCTAGGATGGAGAGGGGATGGGCCTGGGTCCTCTTCCGACTGCCCAGTCGGCCTCTGCCCTTCCCCAGACTCCACAACCTCCAGAGCCACATTTCCACTCCCTGTTGACTGTTCCTCCTCTCTCTCAGAGTCAGTCTCCACCAGGGGCATGGCACCAAGAGATACTGGACTAAAATTCAATGGCTGGAAAAGAATGACAAAACAGCATATAGACTTGAAACCAGATATTTTTAAATTGGGTAACTTGTCTGAAAGATACAGTAAAGAATTGACATATTTGATTATAAACGTTTTGATAGCAGCTAGAATTGTATTTGCCAAAAATTGGAAAAGTGAAAAAATTCCAATCAAACAGGAGGTGATTAAGAAAATAATGGAATGTGCAGAAATGAGTAAATTGACATTAGCAATTAGAGAGCAAGTAGACAGAGTATTATAAAATTTGGGATTTATTTTATCAGTGGTTAAATCAGAAAATAGGGAAATAAAGTATAATAAAGATAATAATAAAGATAAAACAATGTAATATGTTATAATTGATTATAATGAAATGAATGATATTATGAATCAAGACGTAAAAAAATTGAGAAGGATGATGTAATTTATAATTAAAGTCTAATAAAGAGTTAATAATAATAATATAATATAATATGCATATTTATATAATATGAATTTTAATAATGTATTTAGAAGGGAAAGACTGTTGATATTGTACACAAGAAGATATGTACCAACTGACACACTGTACAATGGAAACATGGTTTTATGTTTCGTGTTTATGTTTGTTTTTAAAAAATAAAAATTGAAAAAAATATTTGCTTATTCAAAGATGATCTAGCCTATGTAGAAAACAAACTTTATGTCCCTGCTAGCCAGAGACTCAACCTCATGAAACAATGCCTTGACTCAAAAATAGCTGGATACTTTGGATTTGTAAAAACCCTGCATCTCATCAAAAGACAATTCTGGTGGCCATCTCTTAAAAAAGACATTGAAAGCTATTTGCTAATTGCCCTATCTGCACTGCTGCAAAAAGAAGACAAGGGAAATCCCCTGGACTTTTACAAACAGTGGCAGAATCTTCAGCACTCCTGGTGAGAGATCTCTATGTACTTTATAGTGGAGCTCCCTGAAAGTGCAGGAAACACTTTTATTTGGGTTGTATTGGACCTTTTTTCAAAACAGGTTCATTTTGTACCCTGCCAAATGATCCCAACAGCCAAGACATTAGCAAAGATGTTTTAATACACATTTATTGCCTCCATTGAGGTCCCCAATGAATTATCACAGATAGGGGTGTACAATTCACTTCCCCATTTTGGTGGCCATTTTTAAAACTATTAAGCTTCACCCAGGAGTTGAGCTCATTTAATCACCCCAGACCAATGGTGGTATAGAGAGAACTAAGCATATTAGAACAATATTTAAGATGCTTTATTAATTACCAACAGGACAATTGGATTGACTTTCTATCTTTTGCAGAAGTAGCATACAATAACTCAGTTCACAGTACTACAGGTACTGTGGTAACCCATTCCAGGTAGCCACAGGATAAGAATTCATTCCCATGCCAGAGTTACCTACCAAGGAACCAGAAATTCCCTCCCTTAAGTAGTGGATTTATTTTTACAAACCACTTGGCCAGTGGTCAGACTAGCCTTACAAGAGGCTAGAGCAGCTTTTAAAGCTCAAGCTGACAAAAACGCTGTGAACCTAAACTGTTCAAAGTTGGGAACTGCCTATATTTATCTACAAAGTTCCTAAAGTCATTGCAACCATCTAAGAAACTGGAACCTAAATTCATTGGCCCATTTCCCATCTCCAGAATCATCAACCCTATTACTGTAGAACTTCTACTCCACAAGACATTTAGACAGGTTCATCCAGTATTTCACTGCAGCCTACTCAAACTTAGACCCCCCCCCCCCACTTCCCACACCTCCAACTCCCATTATGATATATGGGGAACAACATTTTGAAATTAAAGATATCTTTGACTCACACAGTCACCATGGACCCACACAATATTTAGTAGCTCGGAAACACCTCCCTTCCCCACAAAACGAGTGGGTAACCAAACAACATGTAAAGCCCCCACATTACTATGGAAGTTCCACCTGAAATACCCTCACAAACCATCCTAAATTGTAAATGTAACACATATTTTATGTCTTCCAGGTGGATTTCTCTCTCTCTTTTTTTTTTTTTTGAGGAAGGCAATATGTCAGATCCATATATCTGCTATTCTTCAATGGAAGAAGAAGTGGGGGGTTGATACAAGTAATCCTTTTTTCAAAAAACAAATTTTATTAATTTTTTAAAAAACAATACACAAACAAACAAAACATAAAATATAAGACCATAAAACATCTTATTTAGAAACAGCATAGTTCCAAATTATCACGTTTCCATACAAACACAATTTGATATACATATTTATCTTATATATTCAACTTCATATCTTTTTCCAACTTCTCTCTATTTCTCCCTTTCCTTCTATTCAATTATATTTCTTTTGTCTTGATTTCTATATCTTTTTATTCATTGTGTACTTCCATCTGTCTTGTTTACAATTCCATTGTTCTCTTCCAACATTCTTCTAGAAATTTCAAACATAGACAAACAAAACACAAAACATAAATACATAAAACTTCTTTTTGGAAAGTGGCTTAACCCCGGGTTACATCTTTTTATACAGACATAAATCAAATTCATGCTCACCTTATATACTATTTCATATCTTATTTAACATTCTATATTTTCTATATATTTTCTCACCTCTATTCACTCTCTTAATTCTATTTTATTTATTTCATCTCAATTTAAATCACTATACTTGCATCTTTTGTCCGTTCTTTTTCAATTATCTATTTATTTTTTCTTTCTAATACAATATTTCTCCTGTAACACTGGTTGAAGTATAATGCTTTTTTATCTTTCCCCTATATTTAACACTTAAAATAATACATACTTTCCATATTGATTCTGCTTAGTACATTCTAAATACTACATTTTAAAATAATAAAAAAGGAGAAATTATGCTTATAATATAGTAAAAACAATGTTCAAAAAAACCTCTATTGTTAAATCTTAGACATTTTATACATTCCCTTTAATATATTGTTAACATATAATATTCCAATTTTCTAACTCTATTTCAAATACTAATATCTACAAATATAGTCTTATGTACTTTTGCAGAATCTTTTTTTTAAATTATATTTTACCCTTTATCTCTAAAAAAACCTGGTTTTTAACCTCTTGTTTTAAGCCTTTGTGACTTCTCTTCCCTTTTTCCCTTCCCTTCTTGTCAATTCTAGCCTTTTTACCCCCCCCATCTCTCAATCTCCACTCTCTTAGTCTCCCCTCTTTGTTGTATTCCTCTTTTCTGTTGCTTTCTGACATTGTATAGATTTTTCAACTTATTTTTCCCTTTCTTGGTTGCTTTTTTAAGTTCTGAATTCTCCATTTTCTTTCCTCTTTTCTTCCTCGACTAAGGTTATTTGTCCATTAAAGATGGCTTCTTCTTCTTCATCCCAACTTTCTTGTCGTTGCAAATCCTGATAGGTAGAAATCGCCATTTCTAAAAAGTGAAAAATAGATCCAGAAGAGCCCTTGCCTTCTTGTTCCTCTCCTTTTAACTTTTGGAATTCCATTTGCAATTCTTCAACAGATAATGCCATTATAAAAAAAAAGTTTTTTTTAAAAAAAAAACACAAATGTTTTTAGTCTTTCAAGGAATAATTTCCAAAAATCCCAAAGTCACAAAGCAATCCAAATCAGGACAAACTGTTTCATTTAGCACTTTCTTCTTTTTATATTTTCTCTTCCTGGGGTAGAATTCAATTACACAGTTCCAAAATAATTTTTTAGAAGTCTTATTGCCATTTATTTCTAGTCTTATAAGCTCCAAGCCATCTCCTCCAATAAAATCTTAGTATAGGTTTTTACCTCTCCCTTCCCACTTATTGCAAGAAAACTTTAGTTTTTAATTCCAATGTTCAAAGATCTTTAATATCCCCTTAGCTTTTAAGCTTAATTACCTTCTGTGCCAAAGCAAGATTTTCAGGTTTCCATCTGCTATTCCCGTAGGGAAGGAGAGTGAGAAAAATAACTTTCCCTTTCTGCTTTCTTCCGCTGCTTTTACGATCTTCTTGAGAAACAATGTATCATATAAAGGATTAAGTTGCCAAGGTGTTTAGAAGTTCCTTATTGTCCTGGTTCAGCCAAAAACTTTCACTTTATCCGACTTCCTCCTGCACAATCTTGTCTGGCTGCAAGCTTCTTTGTGGTGGCCATTGCTGACCACTGCTCCACCGCCTTTGGAAAAAGGAGTTGTGCCGGCTGAGGAGGGGGTTTGCGATACCCTCAAGCCCCTACCCGGATCTCCCCTATCTTCGGTTGCCTCTACGGGGCAACTGTAGCCTCCAAATCCAGCTGGATCGGAGGCACTCCAGCACCGAGTGCAGCAGGAACCACGCATGATCGCGGATTCCTGCAGCCACCGAAGCCTAGCAAACTGGAAGCACAAGTAATCCTTTTTGATGTAACCTGAATATCCTAATTCTTGTTCTGAATTTGTATAACCTGTATCTGATTTACAACTGGGGACTGGAGCCTGAATGCCTGGAAACTTGTCACCTCTTGGAAAGATAGCAAGAAGAGAAAGGGCCATAAAAATTCCAACTCCAAAAGAAACTTCCTGAGAATTTCTTCTCAACTATGTTCCCAGAAAAAGGAGGGGTGAATTAACATGTTGCTTCTTTGTATTGATGAAATCCACAGTAGACTAAAGGGAGGGATTCTAACTTCCTTTATCTAAGCTACATGCCTGGTGGGGTAACAGATAATCAGAGTTGGAAGGGATCTTATAAGTCATATAGTCCAACCCCCCGCCCAAGCAGGAGACTCTACACCATTTCTGACAAATGGTAATCCAATCTCTTCTTGAAGGTTTCAAGAAGAGATGGTGCTTCCACAACTTCCGAGGGCAAGCTGTTCCATTGGTTGATTGTTCTCACTGTCAGAAAGTTTCTCCTTATTTCCTGGTTAAATCTCTCCTTGTTCAGTTTCCATCCATTATTCCTTGTCTGGCCTACCGGTGCTTTAGAAAATAGATTGACCCCTTACTCTCTGTGGCAGCCCCTCAAATATTGGAAGAATATCATGTCTCCCCTGGTCTTTCTCTTCACCAAGCCCAGTTTCTGTAACCGTTCTTCATATGCCTTAGTCTCCAGTCCCCTAATCATCCTGGTTGCTCTTCTCTGTACTTTTTCTAGAGTCTCAACATCCTTTATATAGTGTGGTGACCAAAACTGGATGCAGTACTCTAGGTGTGGTCTTACTAAGGCTTTATAGAGTGGTATCAGTACTTCCCTTGATCTTGATTGTATCCCTCTGTTAATACAATTTAGGATTGCATTAGCTTTTTCGGCTGCTGCTGCACACTGCTGGCTCATATTTAGCTGGTTGTCCACTAAGACTCCAAGATCCCTCTCACAGTTACTGCTATTGAGCCTGGTTTCACCCAGTCTATATGTGTACTTTTGGTTTTTCTTGCCTAAGTGTAGGACTTTACTTTTCTCTACATTGAATTTCATTTTGTTAGATATGGCCCAGTGTTCTAGTCTGTCCATCTGGATCTTGAACCTATCTTCTTGGGTGTTAGCTATTCCTGCCAGCTTAGTATCATCTGCAAATTTGGTAAGTTCCCTTTCTATTCCCTCATCTAAATCATTAATGAAGATATTGAAGAGTATGGGCCTAAGACAGAACCTTGTGGCACCCCATTGCTTACTTTCCTCTAGGTACACTTAGACCCATTAGGGACTACTCATTGAGTATGGTTTGTCAGCCAATTGCGAGTCCATCTAGTAGTGGTGCTATCTATTCCACTTTTTTCTAGCTTACTAAGAAGTAGGTTGTGGTCCACTTTGTTGAATGTCTTGCTGAAATCTAAATATATTAAGTCCACAGTATTGTGCTGGTCTACTAATTTAGTCACTATGTTGACGAATGAAATAAGATTGGTTTGGCATGATCTGTTCTTAACAAACCCGTGCTGACTGCTACTTATTACTTTACTTGTTTCCAGTTGTTGGCAGATGTTTTTTAATTATCTTTTCCAGTATCTTCCCAGGTATTAATGTTAGGCTGATTGTTCTGTAGTTTCCTGGGTCTGTTTTCCCCCCCTTTCTTGAAGATGAGAACCACATCAGCTCTTTTCCAGTCCTTGGGTACTTCCTCAGTGCTCCAGGATTTTTGAAAGATATGGTGCAGTGGTTCTGAGATGACCTCTGCCAGCTCCTTTAAAACTCTGGGATGTAATCCATCAGGCCCTAGTGATTTGTGTTCATTAAAATCAGACAGGTGTTGTCTTGCTATTTTTTTTGTTTATTTTAACTTTTATTTCTGGTCTGTCTTTTACAGTTATGTTTTTGGTGGGTTGAGCTATAGTTTCTTTTTGCATGAAGATGGATGCAAAGAATGAATTAAGCAGTTCTGCTTTCTCTCTGTTGCCTGTTACTTCCTTGCCATCTTCTCTCTTTAGTGGATTAACTGTTTCCTTGATTTTTTTTCTTGTTATTTTTATGTTGGAAGAAACTTTTTTTTTTATTGTCTTTGACTTTTGTTGCAAGTCTTTGTTCATTCTGAGCCTTTGCTATCATGACTTCATCTTTGCAGATTCCGGCTATCTGCTGATATTCTGCCTTAGTTGTACATCCTTCTTTCCATTTTTTGTACTTGTCCTTTTTTCTTTCAATTTGCCAGAGAGATCTTTGTGCAGCCATGCTGGTTTCTTCTTGGATTTTTTGTTTTTCTTTCTCAGTGGTATTGCAATGGTCTGGGCTTCTATGATCCTACATTTCAGAGTTTCCCAAGATTCTTGAGTTGTTTTCCCCTTTAGGAATTTCATCCATGGAATCTTTCCCAAGTTCTGAGTTTATTGAAATCAGCTCTTTTAAAATCCAAGAGTCTGGTGTCATTATATGTTCTATTGCTTGTGTTTGTGTTATGTTGAATTCTAGTATGACATGGTCACTCTCACCCAAGGTTCCTGCAGTTTCAACTCCCTCTATCACTTCTTCTCTGTTTGTAAGAATTAAACCCAGTATGGCTGTCCCTCTAGCTCCACCATCTACATTTTGGACAACAAAGTTGTTAGCTAGGTTGGTTAGGAACTTATTTAATTTCTCACTAGATGCAGAATTAGTTTTCCAATTGATATCAGGGTATCAGACCCTGCTTTGAATTTGACTTGCTATCTTCCCTTTCAATTAAGAATTCCTTTTCAAATACCCAGTTTTCAAAAGTCCATTCTTATTATCTTAAGAGGAGAGAGTCTGGTCCTTACACTATCCATGGTCCTGTATCCTGCTTGTATTTGTGTTGCCTTCATCAGCCTTCTCCAATGAGAGACATGCTTTGACTTATCTGCCAATTCTATTTTGACTTATATTTTTTCCTTTTCTTCCATATCAAATTAGGACACTAAACATTATTCCCTTTCTTATAGCAACAGTCCTATGGCTGACAGTGATTTCCCTGGTATAACCCAGTCGACTACAGTGAATGATCATGAACTTGAACATTGATGAAGCAAGTCCTAGTCCAACATTTTAACTATTATACGAAAGATCTGCAGTACAGCCAGCAAAGTGTGTTGCCAATGGTATGGTAGTCACAGTTTGTTTATTTATTTATTTATTTATTTATTTATTTATTTATTATTTATTTATTTACTTACTTACTTACTTACTTACTTACTTACTTATTTATTTATTTATTTATTTGTCAAAAGCTTACAATATAACAGAAACAAGAATAAACATAAGTTTAAATACAAGAAATAGGAATTAATAATTGGGGACAATAGGACAGGGACGGTAGGCACGATTGTGCTCTTATGCATGTCCCTTACAGACCTCTTAGGAATGGGGTAAGGTCAATAGAGGTTTGAGGGTAAAGGAGTGGGAGTTTGAGCAGGTGACAACAGAATCAGGTAGTGAGTTCCAGACATTGACCACTCTGATGATGAAATCGTACTTCCTGCAATCGAGTTTGGAGTGGTTTACATTTAGTTTATATCTGTTGTGTGCTCTTGTGTTGTTGTTGTTAAAGCTGAAATATTCATTAACTGGTAAGACATTGTAACATATGATTTTATGTACTATGCTTAAGTCCAATCTTAGTCGGCATAGTTAAAGGTTGCCTAAGCCTAGAATCTCAAGTCTGGTGCTGTAGGGTATTCTGTTGTGAACAGAGGAATGTAGTACTCTTCTGGTAAAATACTTCTGGACTTGTTCAATTGTATTTATGTCTGATATACAGTATGGATTCCAGACAGCAGAGCTGAATTCAAGTATTGGTCTAGCAAAGGTTTTGAATGCCCTAGTTTGCAAATCAGTATTACCAGAGGAAAAGCTTCATAAAATTAAATTTACAACTCTTAAAGCCTTTTTGGCAATACTGTTGCAGTGAGCTTTGGTGCTTAGATCATTTGATATGAGAATTCCAAGGTCCTTGACAAAGTGAGGGTCATCAACAAAGTCATATCCGCCTAGCTTGTATTTGGTTTTGTTTTTTTTTGCCAATGTGTAGGACAGAGCATTTGTTGGTGGAGATTTGGAGTTCTCAACTGTTAGACCATTCAGACACATAATCAAGGTCTTTTTGAAGGATGGTAGCATTGACGGTGGTGTTGAATAGTTTTACATCATCAGTGAAGAGGATGCAGTTGCTAATAAGGTGATCACAAAGGTCATTTATGTAGAGTGTAAAGATATGGGTCCTAGAACGCTCCCTTGTGGCACATCGCTGATAACTTGTGCAGGGTTTGATAGGACATTTCCTATTTTTACTATTTGTTGCTTGTTTGACTGGAAGGCAGTAATCCACTTGTGAAGGGATCCGGAAATTAAATAACAATTTAATTTTAATAGTAGTTTGTCATGTACCACTGAGTCAAATGCTTTATAGAAGTCAATGTAAATTACTTCTATTGCTTTACCCTGGTCAAGAATACCCAGTCCATAAGTTTTTGCAGTGTAGAAGTGGCAAATTGCAGGGCATTTTTTTTCTGAAATCAAATTGTTTGTTGGAGAGTAAGTTCTTTGACTCTAGGTGGAAGGTAATGCATTGATTAATAATTGATTCCATAACTTTGCATGTGACAAAACACAATGAGATTGGTCTGTAGTTTTCAACCAAGCAGGGGTCACCTTTTTTGAAAATAGGGATGACCATTGCTAAAGGTTTGGTAAGGAGCTGGTTCTGAATGATAACTCATATATTATGCTTACTGGTTCTGCTATGGTAGTGGAGAGCTTTTATAAGAAGAATGCACATAAGCTACCACGGCCAATAGATAAGGATGGTTTAAGGTGGCGTATTGCATTTTCTACGTTATCTTCAGTAAAGTCAATTTGTAGTTAGTTGTCATATGATTAGGAAATGTGGGGCATGAGCCATTGCTGTTAAAAAAGACTGAACTGAAGAACATGTTGAAGAGGGTTCCCTTAATAGCTTCATCGCTATAGTCTTTCCCATTAGGACCTTTTAGGGGTGGGATGGTTTTTGCGTCTTTAAGTGTTTACAAAGTTATAGAAAGCATGGGTGGATTTTGTGCATAGAAGATTTTCCTCTTGCTTGAAGTGGTAATAGGTGCATTCTGTCTTTATCTGTCAGCATAAGGTGTTGTATCGGTTTTTAAAGATAGCCACATATTTAGTTTTGTTTTTATGCCATAAAGGTTTTTTTTAGATTGAAGTTTTCTTATTGAATTGGGGTTTTTTTTTGTTTATGGGGGTTACTAATGGAACAAGTTCAAGCAAGAAGGCATTATAATGTTCTTCTGTAGTGTTACAGCCAGAGAACAGAATGTGCCAATCAAGGGACGATAAATCGGCAGCTATGAGTTCATAATTGGCTTTTTTAAAATTGTATTTTAGAGATCCATCATTGTAATCCTCTTTGAGAGGGTGTAAATTTAGACAAAAGTCAATCATGCTGTGGTCATTGTTTGAAAATGGTTCCTGTATTTGTAGGCCATAAACTGAGTTTGAGCTGTTGCAGAAGATGAGGTCGAGGCAGTTGTTTAGTCTGGAGTTGTTATATAATAATTGATCCAGTCCCAGTGTGGTAACAGCATTGTATGAATGGATTCAGATGTACATTCATTTAGTGTCCAATTTATAAGAGGTAAGTTGAGGTCACCAAGAAAAATAACAAAATAAAATAAAAAATACTTCAACATGACTGTTGGTATATGGCTTTCAGCATAGGCACAGTTTCTGTTAGTTCCTAGCTTTAGGCTTACCTTTGGCAGCCCAGTTAGGAAAAATCCCCCAATAAGCTCAGAATATTGTTTTCAATCTGTTAAAAATATGATTGTGCTCTGTACAAGAACAACAAACCATTAGAATCAGAAAAAAGGCTTTAAAAACCCCACATCAACCTGAATATCTATGTATCTTATTGTCAGTGACTGAGTGATTGGATGAACCCATGTTTCATGTCAATGTCTTTGTGGTCTTCTGATTTTTTTTAAACAATTTTATTTCGGTTTTCACAAAACACAGAAAAATAAAACATCTTTTTTAGTGAACAGCTTGAATCCAGGTTTTCAAATTTCCATACAGATATAATCTCAGTTACATATTCATCTTTCATATTCAATTTCATATCTTATCACTACTTTAAATACTCTTTATTAATTTTCCCCCTCAAATACTTCCCTCAGGCTTATTTTATAACTCTCTCATTCATTTCTAAATCTATTACATAACCTTTTCAAGGTTTTCATATTTTCAAAATAATTATACTTTTATCTGTCCTGTGTACAATTTCAATCCATACCCACATTTCTAACATTACAAAACAAGATTTACCCTCTAGTTGCCAATTAAAGTGTGTCACCTTCATATCTTATAGTTGATTCCCTTTCACATCCCATTAAATATTCGACTTCTAAATTATCCCATTAAACAATTATAATTTCCATCACCTAATAATTATATTATAACATAAATCACTTTTAGTCAGATTCCACATGGTACTTCCCCTTTAAATTACCTCTAAACAATTTTAAGTTTAAAATAAATAAAAAATAAATAAAACAGAAGAAAATAATTAATCAATTCAAATTCATCCTAAAGAACAAACTGATATTAATTCCCTTACCATCCTTCTCATAATTCATTTCAGTCACATTTTATAAATTCTTTATATACATTAATATAATTCAATTGTATTTTACATATTTTGTTTTTTATTTGATCTAGCCATTATCATACATTCTATTAAGTAATAATCCCCATTTCATCTTCTGTTTTAATTACATATATTTTATTTCTAAAATATTTATACAATCCCTTATCACCATGCAGAATCCTTTATTTTAGTTGTAATTTCAACCATTAACTCTGTGTTTATCGATCAAACTATTCCCTTTGATTCTTATTCGTTTCCCATATTTCAGTTCCAAATAAAGTTCTGCCATCTTTCAACACTTCCCAGTACTTTTAGATAACCAAATTCTATAAGATTGCTTCCCAGAATTAATTTCAATTATATCCACTAATAACCCAATGTTATGTCTCACCTATATTCATAGATGAGAAGACAAGGTTTCAGAATTCAAAATATTCAAGCAGAAACAAAACCGGATTCAAAAGGGTTAAATTAGCACAGTTTTCCAGTCCTTGGCAGACTTCCCGGAACCTGTCAGGCTAATCAGAATTGTCCATAACTCACAAGGCCACTTCAAATGTATTCTTCCGACTCATCAAACACTTTGCTTCCAAGCAAAGCTTGAGAGTCAGCACGCCTCTTTAAATAACCTGGATAGGCATGTCAGTCTCTCCAATCAATGTTTGGCCTGACGCCTCCCTTCAGATTGACATTTCCTGGTTCTCCTAGTTCTGGCGTCAACCCACGATCTGTCAGTTTCCTCACTGGAAACTTCTGTCTCATTTTGTTGATCATATGCTGGCATGAACGAAGTCGAAGGTTCTGGGGAGGATTGTCTCTGTGACAATCTCTCATCCTCCTGGCTCACGTCTGTGCCCTCTGATAATTCAGACTCCACATTCACAGCAGGCTCCAACCTTCCATCGTCAGAGTCATCAGAGTCAAAACTCCCAGCAGGATTGATCCTTCCAGTCGCAACAACTCAATATCCAAAGTTTCCAAAATCATCAAACAATTCCAGAACAGTTTCTTCTTGCTTCTTTCTTTGTTACAAAGTTCCAAACTCCACTTTCACTTTCCAGGGGCTCTATTTGATTGTAGCAACATTTCATTTACTTTATTATTCTTTAAAAGTCTTTTAAAAGTTCACATTAATTTCATTCAGCATCAGGTGGCACTCTTTAGTATGTCCAAGTTCCACCCCCTTTTTTCAGATCTTTTTTTCTCGCTCTTCTGTGCTGCAGCTTTAAAAATCTTTTCCTAAGAGTTCTTAAGCATTTTAGCTCCAGGGTACCTTGTATTCAGGTGTTAATCCTGCTTAGCCCAAGCTGTCCTCTTCTTTTCTCCAGTCCTGCACAATCTTGTCTGGTCAGATCTTCTTCTTTGGGATGGCCATTTTGGCCATCAGTGAATCTGCCTTCAGAAAGGAGTTTTATGCCTCACCAAGGAGGGGAAATGCAGCTCCCCTTTACCCAGCTGGCATTCTCTCCTTTCTCTGCCACTTCTACGGGGTAGTTTCAGCCCCAAATTAGGTAGATTGGGGTCCTCCAGAAGTGAGCACAAACCGAAACCACGGATGGTCATGGATTTGGTCTGTTGCCAAGGGAGCCTAACTGGAAGTCATGGTCTTCTGATTATGTTTGTTCATATTTTAATACAATCCTGTTGTAGAATAATGGATGACTGCTTATAAGGAGTCATAAACTGGCAGATATGCAATGGATACCAGCAGAGGTGGTATTCAAATTTCTTAACAACCAGTTCTGTGGGCGTGGCCTAATTTGTGGGCATGGCTTGGTGGTCATGTGACTGGGGTGAGTGTGGCCAGGTGGCCAAGTGACTGGCAAACCAAATGTAAGAGGTCCTCACTTAATGACCAGGTCCTCATTTAATGGCCAGTTGCTTAGCAAGTGTTCTAATTTACGACTGACCTCCACAGATCAACTTGGCCTGTTTTTGGTGTTTTGACAGCCATACATACACGCGCATGCGCGCACACACACACACACACACACACACACACACACACACTTATGACCAGTTACAACATCCCATACAGTCTTGTGACAGAGGTTTTCTGTTTTTTGCCAGTTTCCAAGGCATGGGGAGCCCTGAAGATGGCAGGGCGAGGCTTGGGCAGCTACGAGGAGCTATGGGGAAGGCTGGGCAAGGCGTGGGCGGGTGGCCATGTGACTGGCAAACCAAATTTAAGTGGTCCTCGCTTAATGACCAGGTCCTCACTTAATGGCCAGTTGCTTAGCAAGTGTTCTAATTTACAACTGACCTCCACAGAGCTATTTGGCATGTTTTTGGTGTTTTGACAGCCATACACACACACTTATGACTAATTACAACATCCCACACAGTCTTGTGACTGAGGTTTTCTGTTTTTTTTTAAACTTGAAAAAAAATTATTAAATACAAAAGGTTAAAATATACAAATATACAAAAATAAAAGGTAAAAAGTCATACAAGGAGACATCACAAAACTTTCTATAATAAAACTAATTATATTTTTCTCTAATACATTTGATAGTGAGTTAAATATTTCATAATAAATATTAATTGGCAGTTATTTCCTATATCCTATAAATTACCTGTTATCTATACTCTATAAAACATAATAATCTATTATTGTTATTTGTTATTGGATTATAATTAGGAGTTTTTGCAAATATATTCTATCTATTACTTATCGAAGAGCAAGGAGGCCTAGAACTAACTTTTGTAAATTCCTGTCCTTTGGTATATATATCATAATATCTTTTGTAGATTCATTTCCCCCCTTATTTTATACATCCTTTTTTTTACGCTCTAACCAGTCATACCATTTATCCCAAATTGAATAAAATTCCAAGTCATCCTTTCCTTTTAATTTTAATGTGAGCTTCTCCATTTCGGCGCATTCATAAATTTTTTGAATGATAAAATGTGTAGGCGGTATATTAGGCATTTTCCAGTATTGTGCCAGTGAGATTCAAATAATTTACTTTGAGGGAATAACCCTCTTTGATAATACCCAGGAGGTACAATTTAGGTTCCCACTCCAATTCGCCTTGGACCATTTCCTCTATCCAAGTTTGATTCTGATCCAAAATATTTTAACCACTGGGCATGTCCAGCAGAGATGGAATTTCCCTTACATTTCCAACAAGTCAGGTTTACTGTTGGATACATTTTTGCCAATCTAGAGGGTGCCAGATGCCATCTATATATCATTTTATATAATTTTTCTTTATAAGATACTGATTTTGTTATTGTAAGATTTCTCTGCCAAATTTCTTCCTAGTTGTCTAGATTTATATTGTGGCCAAATTTTTTTGCCCATGCTATCATTGGTCCTTTCATGATTTCCTTGGCTAATTCATATTCTAGTAAATAATTACATAATTTGGATATCATATTTTTTCTGGGCCCAAGAGTATCTTATCGAGTTGAGTATTTTTTTTCTAATCCAAATTATTTTAAGTCCCTCTCATATTTCATTGCTATTTGAAAATATGACCAACGATCAATAATTATTTTTTGATTTTCTAAATCTTGGATCAATTTAAGTTTCCCCTCATTATCTAGCATTTGGTGATATTTAAGCTTTTTATTAATATCCATTGTGTTAGGATGGAACATTGCCTCCATTGTTGATAACCATGTCGGGACTTTAATTTAATGATTTCTCCTGATATCTGTCCAAGTTTTAATGAAAGATTTACATAGGGTATGTCTATAGAAATATAAGTGGCTTTTACTATTCGGGTTCCACAAAAAGGCATGCCACCCTATTTGTAAATCATAACCCCCTAGCGTTAAAATTCTTTTATTTTCCAGTTTAATCCAATCCTTTATCCACACTAACACTGTCGCTCTGTAATAGGTCTCCCAGGCAGGGAGTCCAAAGCTGCCTCTGCTTTTATTGTCTTGTAGGTAAATTCCTATAATTCTTGATTTCTTACCTGCCCAAATGAATTTCATAATAATTTTGTCTAACTCTTAAAAAAAAAACTATCTAATAACATAAGGATCATTTGAAATAAATATAACAATTTAGGTAGAATGTTCATCTTGATTGTGGCTATTCTACCTAATAATGAGATCTGCATTTTACTCCAATTTCCCAAGTCTCTTCCGATTTGTTGTAATATTTTTGTATAATTATCTTCCTTCAGGGCTATCGTTTTAGATCTTAACCAAATACCTAAATATTTGATCTTATTTACAATTTGTAGTCCCATTATTTCCTCTAATTCTTTTTGTCTATTATTTGTTAAATTTTTAACATATTAGTCTTTTCTTTATGAATTTTCAGCCCTGCTAATTTACCAGATTTATCAATTTCCCGTAATAATATTGGTCCTGAAACTATTGGATCTTCTATGATAAACACCATATCGTCTGCAAATCCTAGTGTTGTCTTGAATGCAAATGGGGAGTCTCTCGGGCCTTTGACTACTTTCAATGCAAGCCAAAGCGTCAGGGGCATCTACTCCCAGCAAGAGTAGAATCTCTGCCCCTGGATCTAGAGTGGGTGAGATGCTTCAGGTGAGGTATCTTGCTTGCTACCTCTGGTGCTGCAATCTGGCTGCGGTCACTTGGTATCCCATCCCATTCTAACACAGGCGGCAGTGGGAACTGGGAACTCCCATCTAATGACTCTATACAGAGTCCAGTAGCTCTCCTCCCCACTGTGCTTTGTGGTACAGTGCATGTTGATATCATGAAGTGCACTTTGTCTTTCTGAACATCAAAGAGGTCAAAGAATGAGGATCTGGCCAGCGAGCAAGTGCTCTGATTATCCACTATTCCATACATCTTCACTGCTTCTTCTGGGCATCCATCAGGGTAGACATTGGCTAAGCAGATCTGATGACATGAGAGAGGGGATAGTGTGTTATCTCACACTGCTGTGCAATTGACACTCACCACTGGCTCTGGGTGTACCTCTATAGCATGCTGAGGGAGGCTGAGGGAGGGTTATGAGTTGTCTGCTGTGGTGGCTCAGACTCTGGATGCAGAGTGGATGAGTGCTTGTTGCTGTTGCATAAGTAACATTGCACCTTAGCTGTGCAGTTTTTGGCCATGTGTTGCTTAGACTCGCAACACCTGTAGCAGAGTCTGTACTCCCTTATCAGAGCTTTCCTTTGGAGTAGAGGTTTCTGTGCAAATGCCTGGCACCTATTCAGTGGGTGTCGAGAGTTGTGTAATAGACAATCTGGACTTTCTTTGTAGTCATAAGCCTATAAATCTGGACAAATCTGGACTTTCTTTGTAGTCGTAAGCCTATCTTGGGTTGTTTCTGATGTGTCTTCAACCATACTCTGAACGAGTGAGGTAAAGACCCCAGTTTTATACATAGACATGAAGGATTTTCCCTTTGCAGTTTGTGTCAGACCTGTAGATGGTGCAGAGTTGATGCTGGCTCTTTTGTAAGTTGGGGGGCTATCAGCTCTGACGCTGCAGGTCTGGGGGTCATTGCATGATGTTGCCTGTTGGGCCACAAATTCTTCGAGATGGGTAAAGGGAGATACTTTGTTTCGACCATTGGCCCTGAAGGCCTCAGACAACTGGATCCATTGTTCAGTTAGCATCTGTGGTAGTTTTTGAATGATTTTGCTTTGCATTTCAAACTGGTTAAGACAAGCGAGTCCTGGCAAGTTGGGATCCCTTTGTGCAGCTCTTAGCTGTATAAGTATGTTAGAAAAGTCTCTGAGCTGGCTAGGCTTGTTGAGACTGATTTTAGGAAAGCTGTTGAGGTGATCCAAGAGCGAGGATTGCACCTCTGTGGGAGTGCTGTACCCTTCACCGAGTCTCTTCCACGTTAACTGAAGTGTGGCATCTGGATCTCTTAAGTGGGTCCATAAATGTCCTTCACTGCTGCTGCAGTCTGCAGCCCCAGCCATGCTATCAAATGTATGAGTACTTCATCAGACTGCAGGCTTGAGGCCTGAATGTTGCACATGAAAATACTCTTCCACAGCAGATACCCTCTGCCTGGCTCATCAGAAAATTTGTATACACCATTGGCGGCCAAATCTAGCTTTCCTCTCCTTACCAGAATGCTGCATCATCTGCTAAGATGGCATGGGGGTTGTAGGTAAGGTGCATTGGCACAGCGGGTTCCCCCTTTGGATTCTTGTAGACTTGGTCCAGGTTGTGTCTCAGTGACAGCTCATAGTCCTCCTCCCTGTACTTCCTGAGGAGGTTGTCCTGCCATGCCGCATACGATGGTTTTGCTTCACAGTGCTGTTCAGGCCAACGGTGGTTATCTTGTTGTACCTCTGAGCTCAAATTGTGTCGAGGTTGTGGCATAGTTGGGTTGGTTGAGCTGGGGAGTTGCCGCTTGATGTATGGCTCCTTGATGAGAAATCTTTGCTGTTACCGGTGGGCTAATTTCCTTGCCCTGTAGGTCTTGAGATATTGGGGTAGGTTTTCTGTGTTTGGGAATGGAATCTTGGGTTTTACGTCTTACAACATCATTTTTGTGACCAGTATTTAAAGTCTGTGGTTGAGATTCATCCCTTCGATCCCCTGGTTTTAGGAGACTGCTAACTAACTGTACCGGTTTTGCCTGCTCGTGTCATAACAAGTGATGCTCATCCACATCCATCTCTTCTTCCAAGGTTGAAGTTGAGGGAGGCATTGTTGGCTACCTTCCATAATGTTGTGGCCCATGCTGTCTTTGTTGCCATCTCCCTTTGTTGTTCAAGCAACTCCAATTTGGCCTGAGCTTTGGCCATTTCTGCCTGTTGGCTGGCCTGAACTTCTGCTTGAGCTGCTACTGCTTCCTTCTGCCATGTCACCTCCTCTGTTGCTATTACAGATCTGCATCTGCTACTGCGGCTTCTATTTGAGCTTCTGCAGCTCATTCGGCATAACTCGCTGCTTTTGAGGCCTTAGATGCATCGCTGCGATGGGAGGATGCTCTGGAAGGATGGGAAGAGGTAGCAGCAGAGAATTGCCATGAGACAGGAACCTGCTTGAGATCTAGTTGGCTTAGGAGGGAGGGGGGAGGCTTTCTTAGAAAAGTAGGAGGGGGCCTTGTGTGATTGAGGGGCTATATTGGATGTGGCCTCTCCCCCAACATTTCTTCCAGCTGTAGCACATTGTGGTGTGCTGCTTGGAGGGAGTCTGCCTCTCTGAACGTAATCCTCATGTTCCTTGTTTAGTTCCTCGAAGCATTGAATGTGTTCTTGGAGCTTTGAGTCACCCAGCTTCGACTGGATGGACCTGAGTTTACTTTCGCTGTCTCTCCACCATGCGAGAAAGTCATCTAGCTCATTCTGCAAAGTGTGGATTGTCTCAAGGGACAGCTTGCATTTGGGGTTTTTGCAGATCCTCAGCAGCTATGACCATGAGTCTGCATAGTGGTGATACTGCCTGTTCCAATCCTCCCTCCATGGTCTCAGTAGGCTTTCTTTGCTGTCTGAGGTTATAGGCTTTCTGGGATACCTCTGCTTTTTTGGAAGTTTGGACATCCGATTCCAGATTTTGGGAATCAAGCTGCACATTTACATCAAGGGTGGGTGGAGGGTTCGAGTCCTCTGGTGCATCAGAGACATCTGTCATGGCTGGAGACTCTGCCATGCTTTAAATTGGCAAAGGGTGGAAAATTTAGCAGTTTTCTGTGCAATTCCCCTTTTTTTCCACTAGGGTGCACTGCAAGCTATGAGACTTCCAGAAATCCTTCATTTGAAACAAGAATTCCAAGACTGGCATAATCTCAAAGCTTTATTCAGAACAAAAAAGATTGGTATCGTCCGGTGGAATTTCAGTACTGGCATACCTCCCACAAAATTCCATGTACCTCCACCCACTTTCACACCTCATTAATCAATTATCTTGCATGTACAATTTTTTATTATGCCACTCTATGTGACCTAGGCTTTTTTACCTACTAAAAACTATGCCATTATATCACTTCCCTCTCAGCACTGATGACAGCAATGAATTTCAGAGCTGACAGGTGTCCCCACTTGAAAATTCCTTCTCCTATAAGAAAAGAGAAACAAAACACAACCAGGGGTTGATACGTTGTTCTTAACCCCCTCTCCCCCCTCCCCGAGGACTCTTTGGTTTATGGGGGAAGTCCTCATGGAATTGATTTACCAATTTATTGGCATGGACATCTCAATTCTTTACCCAAATAGCATCTGAGAGAGGGTATCCCTTCCATAAGACTAAATATTGCAATTGTTCACAGTGTAATCAAGAATTGAGAATTTTGTCAATTTCATAATGTGTTTCCCCCTGTACTCTTAATGGGTCAGGGAGAGTGATTGGCACTGGTCTTATCATTGATGGTTTTAGTAAACTACAATGGAACACTGGATGAATCTTCCCTAATAGTTGAGGAAGATTTAATTGGACAGTGACCGGATTGATTATCTTTGAAATTGGGAATGGACCCAAGAATTTTGGGCCCAGTTTCTTACTGGGCAGTTTCAACCTAAGATACTTGATTGACAAATATACTTTGTCTCCCACTTTAAAAGGCGGTTGAAGGGATATATGTTTTTCCACCTGTTTTTTATAATTTTTTGCAGGTTCAGTAAAAACTTTTTTTGTAATTTCCTACCTTTTATTTAGTGAGTTCATCCATTCTGTTAGGGACAGGGATGTGGGAGGTTGTCTAAGTAACTCTGGCATCTGGGCAAAGTCCATTCCAGTGTTGATTTGGAATGGAGTCAACCCTGTGCTGCTATGTACTGCATTATTGTAAGCAACCTCTGTAAAAGATAATAACTCAGCCGAATTTCCTTATTGATAATTTACATAGCATCTAATGTATTGTTCAATTATGGTGTTAGCTCTCTCCGCTGCTCTGTTACAAGCAGGATGGAAAGCTGAGGATAATCATTAGGAGGACCCAATGGATTTCAAAAATTCCCTCCAAAATTTTGCAGTAAATTGTACCCCTCTGTCTGATATTATTCTACGAGGTACTCCATGTAGTCTATAGATATGTTTTATAAACAGGTTTGCAAATTTTTTTGCAGATGGGAGTCCTTTACAAGCTATAAAGTGGGCCTGTTTAGAGAATAAGTCAATTACAGTCCAGATGCTCATATTCCCTTCACTCTCAGGTAATTCCACAATAAAGTCCATTGCTATTTCTTCCCACGGTTGGGTTGGTTCAGCGACTTGTTGAAGGAGGCCAGGGGTTTTTCCAGTTCTCTGTTTCATTGTGGCACAAATTGAGCAACTTTTTACATAGTCCTCAACATCAGGTTTCAGTTTTGGCAACCAGAACTGTCTTCTCAGTAGATGTAGGGTTTTTAAGAATCCGAAGTGGCCTCCCATCCACGAGTCCTGGCTATGTTTTAGTACCAGTAGTCTTAGGGTTGTGGGTACATAAAGCTTAGTCCCTTTCCAAGCTAGTCCCTCATTCACTGTCAACTCGGTTGGATGGTCCAGGAACCAAGGATCGGTCAATAGGGCTGTTTTCAATTCTGTGGTCAGCTTATCTTCCGGGCTTTTGGGGTTGCAGTTGACTTGGGCTCAAGTGGTTACTTGGCCTGCCAATTTAGCTCCTGAAATTAAGGCTTGTACTATTAGCTCTCGGTGGCTGTCAAACTGAGGTTTTCTGGACAGGGCATCCACAAATACGGTTTTCCCTCTGGGGATATAGTTAATGTTGGAGTTGAATTGCTTGAAGTATTGAGCCCAGCGAACTTGTTTGGGTCATAATCTCCTAGGGGGTCTTTAGAGCCTCAAGGTTTTTTTGATCAGTCCACACCCCTTCTAGGAAATGCCTCCAAGTTAATAAAGCCCATCGTACAGTGAATGCTTCTATCTCCCAGACTGCCCACCTTCGCTCTGTGTTCATCAGCATTTTGGACACATAAGTGCAAGGCATCAGTCGGTTTTGAGAATCTTTTTGCAGCAGAACGGCTGCCACCTCTGCATCACTCACATCCATTTCGACACTAAAAGGCTTGGTCATGTATGGGTGCTGGAGGATAGGCTCAGCTGCGAAGAGGCGTTTTAAGGTCTTGAAAGCTTTCTGACAGTCCATGGTCAAAGCCAGAGGTTGAATTGGCTTCGGTTTGGTGGGTGACAGGCCCGTGTTTAATAGCTCCATTAACAGAAGAGCAACTTCGGCAAAGGATGAAATGAATTGTCTATAGAAGTTGGCAAACCCTAAAAAACTTTGAGCAAAGCAGAAACAAGTATCTATATATAACAACAAGGTACGTAACATTTTGTTTCCATTTATGTTACATTGATGTTATATATAGATATTTATTACTGCCTATTAGGAAAAAGCAAAGGAGAAGGAAACATCAAGATGAGTAGTAAAATAATTTTCATTTATGTATTTATTTATTTAGTATCTGTTTTGTTTCTATGATTAATAAAAACAAAAACAGTTATTAAAAAAATAAATAAATACATGAATAAAAAAAAGCAACTTACCAAAAATGAGGCAGGAAATTTTGCTAGCCAGCTATGCCGGAGTCCTCCTCAGTCTTCAAGCTTGCTGTGGCTGTTGGAGGCAGTGGCAGTGGTGGCAGGAGAAGGTAGGTGACTGGTGGGGCTTGCTGCTTTGCCTTCTCACTCACCTATTGGTGGTGGGAAGGCAAGGCAGGAAACCTTGGACCATGACGGGCAAGGGAAGGTGGTGCCAGTCTAGCCAAGATGGTGGTCAGCCTAGCCAAGATGGTGGCTGCCAGCCAGCCTAGCCAAGATGGCAGCCTCTGGCTGGCCAACCAAGATGGTGGCCACTGGGTGGGTGAAGCAGTGGCAGGTGGCCCAGAAGTTGGCACTTGACCAGGGCTGGTGGCGGCAATGGCAGGAGGAGGTAGGGACCAGCGGGGCTTGGTGCTTTGCCTCCTCATTCACCAATCAGTGGTGGGAAGGCAAGGCAGCAACAATGGAGGGCCACAGACGAGGGAAGATGGCAGCGGGCAAGGCAGGGAGTATCGGCAAGGGCGGTGGGCATCCCAGGAATTGTCACTTGACCAGGACTGGCGTTGGCAGGTAGGCGACTGGGTTGAAATTCGTACTTACCGATTTGCATCTTTGGAGACCGGGGTAGGCAGTCTGGGCAGGTGAGGACGGCTAGCGGTGGCGGCCAAGGCTTGCGTCTTCTTTAATGGAAGCCGTTGTGGGAGGCAGTCCAGGCAAGGCAGGCAGGCAGGCCTGGGAGGCAGGCTGGCTGGGTAAGGGTGGTTAGTGGCGGTGGTGACTGGGGCTTGCCCACACTCACCCAGCAGGGCAGCAGAAGGCAGGCAGTGACAGCTGGCTGGCTGGCTAGCTGGCTGCCTTGGCTGCTGCTGCTGCTGTTGCTGCTGGTGGTGTGAGTGATGGCACCAGGTGGGAAAATTTTGTACGTAGCACACATGTGCTATAAGTAGGGGTGGGGCGGAGTGGGTGGGAGAAAAGGCAGTCAGCTATTATTGCGCATGCACAATAATGGCTGACTGGGGCTGGAACTGCGGAGAGGGGCTAATGGCAGGGGACAATGCCATCCCCAATTGTTGTGCATGCACGCAATGTCATGCATGAGCAATAATGAATAACTGGGTCATGAAGCGGGCAGGAGAGAATGAGGGATGGATTGTCATGCATGCGTGGATAATGTCATGCATGCACAGTAAAAACGGTTTTTGGAGCATAGGAGCAGCGGAGAGGGGTGGGGCCAGCCAGGGGTCCATTTTACTGGTTCTTAGAACTACTGGTGACGGTAACAACCAGTTTTATAGAACTGGTGCGAACCGGTAGAATCCCACCCCTGGATACCAGGCAGAGCTATGAAAAACTGCATATTCCGGTACCAATGGCAGATTTTCTGTACGAGATGACCAGGTTGAACCTGAGGGAGGGGTCAAGTGTGTAATTAATCTTAAATCCCTCTGTGTCCACAAGTCCAGCCCACCTTGAATTACATTGATTCTTATCTAGTGCCAACTTGCTTTGACCATTAGTAGTTAAGATTCTTGTAGAGAGCTTTAGCATACAATAAGCCTACATTTATTCAAACTGTCTAAACTCCTGATTTCCTGTGCTTGACAGTTTCTGCACTGCTGAAGTATGTTTTGTTTTAATTTGGGATGCCTCAGGTAATTTAATTGAAAGCCTTTCATAGCAAGTAGATAATTATTGGGCAATGATGGGGTAAAGAAAAAAAAGGAGAAAATATTTACTTGCATCTTTAAGACTATTGCCTAATTGTTTTGTTTTGTTTCTTAGTCCAAACAGTCCCCATTTAATCAGTATTCATACCAGAATTAAATGTTAACTATAAAATGGATGTTTTTAGATTATCTTAGTTCTATAACAATGGAATAGTGTTTTACAGATTCAGCCTGGTATACTTATCTATCCTCAGATGATGATTTCCATCTGGGCATTTTGCAAAAAGACACTGTTATTGTTTACTAAAGGAAAGAGATTTGCTTTGTTTTACATGCAGTAATCACACACTTTGCATATATATGACTTTCTTGAAGGAAGGAAAGCTTCTTTGCATGTTTTTTCCCCCTCATTATTATTGTGTCAAAATCAGTCTTCAAATTTTCCAGAAGTTTCTTTCCCTGAAGAAGAGGCTTCTTCTAACTCTTTCCTAGGAGGCTTAACAATTTCTGTGGTTTGCAATACAGATAAAAGGGATCTCTTGGGACAGAAAATTGAGGGTTGGGTTATTTATTCAGGGATGGCTGAAAGAAGGACTTTATGTGGCCAGAGGGAATGGGAAAATCCATGTAAGGGACTGAAATAGATGTTAACGCAAAGAAAGAGTTCTTCCCTTGGTCTTCAGAAGCTCATCTACTGCCCAGGAACCAGCATTTGACTCCAGAATAAGATGGCTAATAAATTCAAATTCAGCCTTTTTTTAGCTTTCAACAACAGGCAGGTTTAAGTTTCCACATTCTGAGTAGTAAATGGAAGAGTTTAGCTTGTTATTAAGAATGCATAAACTAGGATTGCTCAGTAGATGACACAAAAGCTACCCAAACCCTACAAGACTTGCTTTTAGGCTCATATGAAGCCTTGAAAAGATACTGAAAGCCTCATTTGCTTACATCCAGTGAAGTAACTGTGGGCTTTTCTTCACTGGGCAAACTTGCTACTTCATATGAAAAGACTGCAACAATCACTTTTGATCAAACAAGGCAACGGATCAAAGCAGGTTTGTTCCTCTTAAGTGCTGCTATTCAAAGTAATGAAGAGGAGCTCATCACCTTCCTGCCATTCACTGATATGTGAATTGGTGAGAAATGATGGATAGAGATTAAAGATCTTAGAAAAACAAATAGATAGGGTTTAAGTCTAGTTTGGTTTGTTCTTTCATACTTCATTACTTTGAGGTAGTATATAAAATATCTGTTGCTTTTAACCAGATAGAAAAGGTCTAAATTATCCATAGTGCACATTTTTGCTATTTGCAAGCCAACTTTTTAATTGAATCTATGGCCAGATGCCATGGAAGGAGGGAACTGAGTCAGGATCACTTAGTAATGACACTTTGACTTATATACCTCTTCACAGTGCCTTACAGCCTTCTCTAAGCAGTTTACAAAGTCAGCATATTGTTCCCAACAATCTGGATCCTCATTTTACCAACCCCGGAAGTATAGAAGGCTTGAGTCAACCTTGAGCTGCTCAGAATCAAACTCCTGGAACGAGCAGTGAATTAGCCCTGCAGTACTGCATTCTAACCACTGCACCATTATTTCTAGATCTTTCCTTAAGCATTTGGGACCAATTCACTTTTAAGAATTTTCAACTTTTACCTGAGCTGATAGGATCACAATTCTGCAGGTATTCTTTTTCATCCTTATAATTGAAAAAGTGCAGCCTACATCTGCATTGCTGTGTGTTGCACCATAAAGCACACAACCCACAATTCTAATTTGAAGGTCATTGCAAGTAATAAATATACTTTTTCCCTTCCTTGATCTGCACCATTGTGTATGGGAAATGTGTTGAATTAAGCAATTATTTTTCAGTCCTTGAAAAAATGTTGGACAACTTATATAATGTAGCTCCAGACTACTTTATTCCCCTGAAATGATTGACAAGGCTTGTCTTCTTTTGAATTCCCTGTGCCTGCTTAGAATAATGCATTTCCATCTATTATTATTTCCCCATGGGAAGCAATGTACACCTCACACACCAAAAAATAACCATTCCACTTCCCTGTCTGTGCAAATATGATTATATATAACAGGACAGCTATACAAACAAAAGGAAAAGAGCCTTCCAACATTCTTTGTATTTATAAAGGCTTTCTATGCCTTTAACAAATGATTGATATGCAGCATAAGCCTCTTTTTTTCCTTGCAAATATGTTGCTGATTGCTTGATTAGCATCAGGACATGAAATCTTTAGGCAACTGCCTCAATATTGATGCTCTTCTGGGCCCAGAAACAGTACTCTTTCCCTTTTTAAAATTGATGCATATGTGCTTCATGTAGGATAGACATTTTAATTTCCACAATGTTTCAACACAGGAGCATTCTGATTCTTCCAATTGTGGAAAATCATCCTCAACTCTGAGATGAACGTGAAGTGCTCTGGGAGATCTGGGAGACTTACCTTCAAAGGAGGAATCCTACTGAAAGCATTTTGCCAAGAAGCCTCAAAGTTTTTATGGAATGCATAGGTGACCTTGATGAAAAGGGAGAAGACATATTGCCAAGGAAGCAATTAGACAAGAGGGGCAGGCAGAGAAAAAAACTAAGATATGACCTGCCCTAATGAAGAAGCAGTTAAAGATGCAAGTTGGTACCGAGTGGATTATTTTATAATTCAATGTATCATGTAACTCAGAAAATTGATGCAATGAATTATAGTTTGGTTAACAATGGATTATTGTGGTGTGAATACAACACAGTACATATCATCATTTGATGCACTTAACTTGTGTGTATGTAAAAAGATGGGGTAACTAAGACATTTTAATTCATAGAGTTTAGTGAGCTAATTCCAAGGAATTTAGATTTAGCCCTAAATAGACACAATCGTATATAGTATAAAACCAGGGGTGGGCTTCAAAGATTTTAGCAAAGGGTTCTCTGCCCAGTTGCTGGGTGGGTGTGGCCATGGTGGGCAAGGCCTAGTCAGCCTCCTGCACCATGGCAGGGGGGCATTTTTGCCCTCCTCAGGCTCCAGAGGCTTTCCTTGAGTCATAAAATTTGCTAGCAAGGAAACTCACAAAATTAACTCACAACACATCATGTATGTAAATATTATTATTTTTATTTTAAAAAGAGCAACTTTTACCCAAAATCAGGTAAAGCAAAGCAGGCAGACTGAGTTGCTTGCAGAATCACAGATTCACTCACAGATCTACCATTCTGCAATATGCTGTCTGAGTCTGCACTGAAAAATAGAAGCTTCAGTCCTAAAGAAGATTCAGCTCTGCTCTCAGGCCATTTCTCCCCCTCCCAACCCCCTGAATATCTCCCTGACTGGGCCTCAGGGAAGCCTCCTGGGCAAAGACAAAGCAGTACAATAGTGATTTAGTTTACCTAGAAAGCAAGAAATCCATCAATTTCCTGCTTTCTAGCTAATCTAAATCACCTGGCACAGCTGATAGTCAGAACAGTTGATCATCGGGAAGAAAAGGAAAAATAGCAACTTACTAAAAATTAGGCAAAGGCACAACACAGGAAAGTTAGGTGGTGTGCATGCCTGGTAAGGTGTGATTGGGTGGGGTGGGGAGGGGCAGGCAGGGAGGAGCAGGGCCATCCAGTGGCACCATTTGCCAGTTCTCTGAACTGTGCAGAATCATAACAACTTATAGAACTATAGAACTGATCCATATCAGTGCCTGTGCCTGATCCCACCCATGCCTGTGCCAATTCCTTTAATTTTAACTCCTGCCTCATTACTGCATATGAAGTAAAGGATTTTCATATTGCCTAACATATAGCTAAACACAGAATAATATTTAGTTAATTAAGCATCCCAGGCAATTATAAGGTTAAATCAAACAGAACAATCTCTACTGACTAATAATGCATAAAATAAAAGGAGGAGGGAGGCAGCATATTTGGCAAGCATGGAATAGCAGAAGTGATAATTTTGTGAATTGTATCATTAATAAAATATATCTTATTCCATTTGATGCTGGTTTTGGAAGATTCCTGTATGGTTATTACATTTTCAAGCATCAGATTTTTTGTATACATATAAAAAAACTTCTAACAGCTTTAACCGGGGCTAAATTGACACCTAATATAAAATTCAGAAAGGTTGTGTGGGAACACCATTAAAAGATTAACTTTATGTTATTTTAGGGGACTTAGAAGCTATTGAAGAAAAGCCAAAAAGAATTTAATTGTAAGTTTTTACGGAGTCAGAACTATATCTTTGCTTCTCCAAAGTTTGGGACTCTCTTAGATAAAGCCATGGATAGATAGTGTACTTATAATTTAATTTCTCTCTTCCATTGCTAGTCTTGGATTTCTGCTCCAACATGCTTATAATCAATAGTCCTTTAGAATTTAATATTATAGGACTACCAAGAACCTGTGACTAGAAGAGAAATTCTTTGATTTTTAACTTATTTATTTGTTCAATTTCTACAGCCACCCCTCTCAGTCAATGCCTCTAGGCTTCTTACAATTCAAATATATATACTGCAATTGAAGTACTAAAACATTTTAAAACAACAAAGAACCTCCCTTTTACAACTCTGTGATCCCTTATTTCAGGATGGAGTTGGGGCGACTGAATAGAGTGGAACATTTACTGGCTGGATGCCCTTCCTGGCACCACATGGAGTTCGCAGCAGATATTTCTTTCTTTGTGTTGTAAAAGTTAAACATGTGCAACTATCTCTCAACATTCTGAATGGGAAGATTTTTACCACTAGGCCACCATAATATTCATTAAAAAAACAGTTTAAAACAATAAATTTAAAAAAATTCATTGAACTATCACTAAATGAATAGTCTGATAGGCATCCAGAATTGTCCATGGTAATCAATCACTCTGAATGTGATGACCCGTAGTCTCTCAAAATAACCCCAAACCCCAAACATATATTAAAGTCTGGTAAAGCCTTCAACTTAACTTCACTGTTTTATTAGGCACAGTTTAAAGTCATAAAAGTAAATAATGAGGCAAAAGGAAACCAAAAACAAACCGCATTGACAAGAGTTCTGAAGCAAGCCAAGAAAATTAATCATACAATCCAGGAAGATTACCGGGGAGAGTCCATGGGAAGAACGCCAACAAAGATAAACCTCATTCAAAGGAAGCACTAAATTTGACTTCAGCAATTCTGACTATGCAGTTACAAACTTATATACATAACTCCCAGCTGCAAGCCATGAGGAGGATCATGGTAATCTCCTCCTGAGTAGACCACATCTCTCCCTGATCCTCTCCTCTCTGCATGCCCTAGGATGGATAGGGGATGGGCCTGGATCTTCTTCTGATTGCTCAGCCGGCCTCTGCCCTTCCCCAGCCTCTGTTTCCACCACAAATGGCTGGCCTGGATCAGGGTGTTTGAGGATAAGATCAGAAGCAAAGGCAACCTTCAATGCCTCGAAAGCTGCCTGCTCCTCAGCACCCCAATGGAACTTCTCTCCCTTCTTGAGCAGATTAGAAAGGGGAGCAATCAAAGCAGAAAAGCAGGGAATAAATGTGCAGTAGTAGTTCATGAACCCCAACAGTCATTGCACATCCTTAACCCACTGTGGAGGTTCCCACTCCTGCAACGATTGAATTTTTTCCGGGTCCATTTCCACCTCAGCAGGTGAAATATGATGTCCCAAGAAGTCAATCATGGTTTGTGCAAACTGATACTTCTCATGCTTAGCAAACAGATGGTTATCACGCAAACGTTGCAACACCAGCCGCACATGTTGCCAGTGTTCCTGCAGGGAGTCCAAGTAAATTAAAAGGTCATCTAAATAAATGACCATGAATTGATCCAACAAATCATGGAAAACATCGTGCATGAAATGCATGAACACAGCTGGGGAACTGGTTAATCCAAAAGGCATCGCGGTACACTCAAAATGACTGTACCTCATCCAGAAATCTGTTTTCCACTTGTCCCCTGTACGAATGCAAACCAGATTGTTCTGGAACCACTCAAATCCAACTTCGTAAAGATCTTAGCTTGATGAAGCCACTCAATCAGTTCAGGGATGAGGGGAAGCGGGTACCGGTTCCTCA
This sequence comes from Pseudonaja textilis, assembly GCF_049901715.1. NCBI lineage: Eukaryota > Metazoa > Chordata > Lepidosauria > Squamata > Elapidae > Pseudonaja > Pseudonaja textilis. The sequence goes on along the minus strand of NC_141998.1, from coordinate 13,122,258 downwards.
CTGTGATTGCATTCAACTTGCAGTAATCACAACACAAACGTAGCTCTCCCGATTTCTTTTTCACAAAAAGCACTGGTGCAGCCAATGGGGAGGTAGAAGGCTGGATAAACCCTTTCTGGAGGTTCTTGTCAATAAAATCCTGCAACGTGGCCAACTCCGGTTCCGACAGGGAATATATCTGACCCACCAGCAATTTTGCATCGGGCAACAAGTTGATTGGACAGTCATACGCCCAATGCGGAGGCAACTGATCCACCTCCTTCTCCCCAAACACATCAGCAAAATCCACCAACTCTGCAGGTAGATCCAGGTCCATGGGCATAGCCACACTCCCTGCACAGGAGCACAAGCAATGGTTGGCACACTTCCTATCAAGGAACTGCACAGCTCCAGACAACCAGACAATTTGTGGATCATGGGCCTGTAGCCACTCCAAACCCAGCACCACCAGAAAATGAGGCACTGTGGCAACGTAAAACATGGTTTCCTCCACATGCTGCCCAATATGCATGCAAAGGGGTTTGGTTGCAGCAACCACAGGTCCTGAACGAAGGGGCTGACCATCAATCGTCTCCACCATTACTGGTGGGGATACCTGTTGCTGAGGAATGAACCACTGCTTGACAAAATGAGCATCCATGAAATTGGCTGTGGCCCCTGAGTCAACCAAAGCTGGGATCTCCACTGCTGCCACACCAGGCACGAACACACTTGCTGGCAGCACAAGATGCTTCACCAATAGCAACTGTGGTGAAGATGTCGAAGATGTCAAAGGTGGCAAGGATGGCAATGTTGGTGAAGATGGTGGGCCTATGGACTTTGCACCCCAACCTGCAGACCCTCATAGGCCGAGCAATGCTCATTTCCTGCCACCGCAGGTGTCACTGCTGTGGATGTCTTAACATGACACTTGGACGCAAAATGGCCTTGACTGCCACAATAGAGGCATAAACCATCACAACGACATCTATTCTTTTCTACTTGAGTCAGGCGAGGGTGGCCAGCCCCCAACTGCATGGGTTCTTCCAAAGGCACTTCCACCAAGGGTGCCATCTTTCTGGAAACAGATACAGTCTCTGTCTGTCATTGCATCCGTTGCTGCTGAAGTCTAGCATCGATATGAAGACACAAATGCATGAGCTCCTGAAGGGTGCGAGGGCATTCAGTGTGCGCCAACTCATCCAGAAGCTCCGACGACAAACCCTCCTGGAACTGGTCTAATAGTGCTGCCTCATTCCATTGTACATCCTGAGCAACCACCCAAAAACTAGCAATATAATCCATGAGTGAGCCACATCCCTGCTTCAGCTCTCTCAAACATCTGTTTGCTGTTTGGCTTCAAACACGGTCCTCAAACATGGCCTGAAACTGATGGCAAAACTCGGCGTAATTGTCCAACACCTGGTTGTGCTGGGTCAGCAGAGACATCTCCCAACGTGCTGCAGAGCCTGACAACAAAATAATCAAAAACCCCACCTTATCCTGGTCAGTGGGAAAATCCTCAGGCCGAAGGCTCATGTAAACCTGGCACTGCCCAAAAAATGCTGGAAATTGGGCCAGTGAACCATCAAATTTATCTGGCACTGCCAATGGGCATTTTCGGCATGGCTGGGCAGCTTGCATTTGTGCCACCTGTGCAGTCAAAAGAGCCACTTGCTGGGTTAGCTGGGCAATCTCTGCTCTGAGTTGATCCATGGTCATCCCACAAAAAGCAAAAATAAGTTGAAGGGGTGGCTGAAGTCAAAATGTGATGACCCGTAGTCTCTCAAAAAAACTCCAAACCCAAAACATATATTAAAGTCTGGTAAAGCCTTCAACTTAACTTCACTGTTTTATTAGGCACAGTTTAAAGTCACAAAAGTAAATAATGAGGCAAACAGAAATCCAAAATAAACCTCATTGATGAGAGTTCCGAAGCAAGCCAAGATAACTAATTATAAACTCCAGGAAAATAAATGAGAAAAGTCCATGGGAAGAATGCCAGCAAAGATAAGCCTCTTTCAAGGTAAACACTAATTGACTTCAGCAATTCCAACGGCGCAGTTGAAAACTTATATACATAGCTCCCATCTGCAAGCCACAAGGAGGATCATGGTAATCTCCCCTTGAGTAGACCTCACTTTTCCCTGATCCTCTCCTCCCTGCGTGACCTAGGATGGATAGGAGATGGGCCTGGATCCTCCTCTGACTGCTCAGTCAGCCTCTGCCCTTCCCCAGCCTCCTCCTCCACCTCCTCTGAAGCTACATTCCCACTCCCTGTTGGCTGTCCCTCCTCTTCCTCAGAGTCAGACTCCACCAGGGGTATGACAGAGAGAAATGAATGGAAAACATTGCTCAACTGCCCCCTAGGGAGCTTCCAATTCAAAGTCATGCCTTTCAGACTACAGGGGCCCTCAGTGGTGTTCATGCAGTGAATAAATGAGGTGCTACACAAACATCTTTACAAGGGGGTTCTTGTCTACTTGAATGACATTCTCATCTACACTGAGGCCATGGACGACCACATACCCCTGGTCTACCAGGTACTGAAAAATCTTCTGGCAACCAACCTGTATGTCAAGCTATCAAAATGCGAATTTCACTGCACACAGCTAGACTACCTGGGCTACTGAGTATCAAATGAAGGAATAGATGGATCCAGCCAAAGTACAAGCTGTCTATCAACTCATAAAACATTCCTTTACCTATTTTAATAGTTGCCATAAAAAGGGGGGGGGGGAGGATGAAGGAAATCTGGAAGTACAGCAGTTTGAAAGCAAAAGTACATTCTAACTCTTATCTTTTAAAGATTGTAACTAAAATACCAGAGCTTTTGCCCACAAATATATTTAATTGGAGAATGTGAATGTGAACATACTCAATTGGAGAGTCTGGTTTATGAAACACCCAGGGGGGAGGGGGGAACAGGGTCACAAGTGACTGTAAATTATGTTTGCCAGAGTTGGCTTCATACAGGGCAGTGCTAGTATGTCACCTCTAATAAATCCTTTGAAGTTTTTTGAAGTTTGGCTCAAGAATCATGATTTAATTAGAGTGATTGCTGGAATCCTGAAAGCCCCATTTGCAAAAGAATCAGTGCTGAAGCATCTCGACCCCGAGCAACCCTTCATCATCCAAGCAGATGCCAATGCTGTGGCAGTGGCAGCTATGCTACTCCAAAGAAATAGCCAAGAAAACCTGCAGCTCTGCACCTACATCTCCTGTAAGCTCATGGACACAGAGAGGTGATGGGCCGCATGGGAAAAGGGGCTTTCGTGGTGAGATGAGCATTATTCACTTGGTGCCACCTACTGGACGGGGGGCAGAGGCTGTTCAAAGTCTGGATCAACAATAAAAATTTGGCCCCCATGTAATCTATTGCCCAAACATGTTTGCTGGGCTCAATACCTGTTCGACTTTGTGCTAAAGTACATCCGGGGTGGGGTGGGGTGGAACTTTCTAGATCATGCCCTCTCCCACATGCCCCAGTACAAATGTGAACAGGAGGAGGTAGTAGATACCATCATCCCCCCCTGCCCAAATAACTGCCGAACTAACCACCAGGTGACAATGCCATGACCAGCAAGACCAATCCACAAGCGATCTAATCACGAAACTCAATAGCAAACTTCTAGCAGACCCCTGGTTCTGAGACAATCAACACATCTTGTCAAAAAGAGATGACCTGGTTTGGAAGGGGACGAAACTCTACATCCCAGAATGCCTCCACACCCTAATCCTCCAGAGGAGCCATGACGCCAAACCGGCAGGATACTTCAGATTCTTAAAGACTTTACATTTAGCATGGAAGCAATTCTGGTGGCCATGCATAAAGAAAGATATGACAGTTATATGAAAAGTTGCACCATTTGTGCCGCAATGAAAAATGACCAGGAAAACCCCCTGGACTGCTGCAACCAGTATCAGAGCTAATGAGGCCATGGGAGGACATCGCAATGGACTTTATAGTGAAGTTGCCAAAAAGTGGGGGGAACACAGTGATCTGGACTGTAATAGACCTGTTCTTCAAACAGGCACACTTCATACCCTTCAGTGGACTATCCTTAGCCCACCAGTTAGCCAAGTTGTTCCTGAAGCACATCTACTGCCAGCATGGAGTACCACAAAGAATTATCTTAGACAGAGGGGTCCAGTTCACAGCTAAGTTCTGGAGGGAGTTCCTGTGGTCCATTAGGTCATCCCAGGACCTTAGCTTGGCCTTTCATCTGAGCACCAAATGTGGGGCAGAGAGACTGAATGCCATGGTAGAGTAGTACCTGAGATGCTATGTGAACTATCAGCACTCCAATTGGGTGGACCTCCTACCTTCGTGGAAGTGTGTACAATAATGCTGTTCACAGTAGCACAGGACTAACCTTGTTCAAAGTAGTGAGGTGCATAGACTTTGTACCAATGCCTGAGTATCCAAGGGATTCCCCCCTCCTCGATCAGCTTGATAGATTGAATGTCAATGCCGAAAGCAACTTGGGAGAATATTTAAAGTGCTGGCTAAAGTGATGCAAACCTATAAGAAACAGGCAGACAAACACCAAGCTCCACAATGGCCATTCCAGTTGGGGGAGAAGGTCTACCTCTCCATAAAATATCTGAGGTTAAAATTCCCCAGCAAGAAACTGGGGCCAAAGACCATTTCCCATAGAAAAGATCATCAACCCAGTCACAATGCAATTGAAATTGCCCCGACTGCTCGAGAAGTTACACCTGGTATTCCATAGTAGCCTCTTAAAACCCATGGTCAGGTCGACCCTGAGGCCACTACCCTGTGAGCCCCCAGACCCTGTGGTCATAGGGGGCCAAACCCATTATGAGGTGCAGTGAATCCTCAATTCGAGGTGGCACAGGAGACAACTCCAATATTTAATCAAGTGGAAGGGCTACCCGTTACCAGAGACATCTTGGATAAAGAGTAGGAACATCCAGGCTGATTGCCTTATAGCAAAATTCAATGCAGAAAATCCAAACAAGCTGGGGTGTGTGTGTCACACTCCTATATTCTATACCTGTACTCAAGTTGTTTTTTTCTTTGCACAGGTTGTCTTCAGGAAGTGAGGGGAGCCAAATGTCAACTTGTAAAGTATTTCTGGCTTGCTCTTGAAGGACAGAGAGAGATCTGATTGAGCAGTTCATTGCTATGACCATTCCACTCATATCTTTCTCCAGATTGTGTTTCAGGTTACCAAGCCCAGCTGGAGAGGGGTGTTTTCCACAACCTACAAAAGTGCTTCATTGGAGAATGTGATTTGTGACACACCCTGGGAGGAGGGGGAAACGGGGTCATAGGTGGGCAGTAAATTGTGTAGGGCAGAGCTGACTGCACTTGGGAGAAGTGCCAACATGTTGCTCCTAATAAATAATTGGATTTCTTTTGAAACTTGGCTCGAGGCTCATGAATTAATTAGAGCATCCATCGGAATCTTGACAAACAGTTTAGTCTGGCAAGATTCTGTCTATTGCTTTTAAGCAAATAAAGAATTGAATTTTGGCTGGATTTTTCCACGACATTCTTGGATTAGTTGGATACAAGATTACATTTGTAATCTGCCTATCATCCTCGATAGTCTAAGAAATTTATAAGCTTCCTCTTCTCCCCATTTTTTATTTTTATAACAGTCCAAAAAGACAGAAATTGAAATTACTCACTGTGACCCACTGTGACCCAGTGTGCACCATACATCAGGCAAGATATGGCCCCTGTATGTAATCTATTTCTCATTCCACCAATCTAATTCAAGAGAAAGTTACATTGTTGGGTGTTATGACTCCCATTCGAAATTCAAACATACAAAACAGAAAGCAGCCATTTCACAATTAAATCAAACGGAAAGAAGTCTTACAAGATAACAGCTGGCAGAAACCACAGCATAAATCTTTACTCTGTCCGGCAAACCAGTCCTGGCAATAAATCTCCAGCCTCAGAGCTTCTTGCTGTAACATCTTCACTCAAATAGTTATTTTGTTCCTGGCAAAATGTACCAGCCCAGCTGTGTCCTTTTATAGTCATTGAGGCAACGTGCTAATTTACTGACTTGCTCTTCTCATTCGCTCCAGCTGATTTTGCCTTTTCAACCGTCTTCTATTTTTTACATTTAACCACAAATTTTCCAAGTTCTCATCTCCACTAGAAGACTCTCTCAAAACTTCCCTGTCAGCCATTCCCGGCTGTTGATCAGATAAGGAACCAGAGGAGGTCAAAGGTCCTGACAATTCTAATACATCCGGTCTGTCGTCCTTTGTTACGTCCATCTCCTCATCCTGGTTATCAGTCCAATCACTAAGCCAGGCCGGCTCATATTGTTCTGCCATGACCTCTTCACTTGAACTCATATCAATCACAGGAGCTGAATCCAGTCCCGGAGCCACAACAGTTGGGTATATTTTACAAATGAGGGTCTCTTAAAAAATACAGCACGAAGCTGCTCATATTTCCACACATCTAAGAGGTAGATTTCTCTGTGGTCATGTGTTCCAGAAAGATCCAAATACTTAATAGAAGCAATAAAAAGGGGTTAATTTATCCTTCACAGATTTCTCTCCAGGGAACTGTATACTTAAATTAACAAGGAGAATTAGCACTTTTGTGAACATCTGTTTTTGCTTTCTAAACATCTCTGAAAATGGAGATGGGGATAATAATCTGAAGTGCAATTTTACATGTATTTTTGACCCCTCATTTACCATGTTTCAACAGATTCTGACATGTTATTTGTTCTGTATTAGCTGTATTAGAGTTCTTATAATACTTAATTCTGATTGGTTAGAACGCACCACACTCGGATTGGCTGAGTAAGCCGTAGTGATTGGCCCGTTGCGAATCACCTGCGATTGGATAAACCGATCGTGGGAGATTCGAAACGATGTCATTGGCTGCGGCGCCGAAAGCAAGTTCTATATAAGCTGCCACCGATCTGAAGCCGGACGAGCCAATGTAAGCACACAATAAAAAGAGCTTGAAAATCACTGTTCTCGTCTCTCCTTTGGGACTGATCTACCAATTTAACACTGGCGATGAAGGTGGGATTGTGAAACAGAGACCCACCAAGCATGTGGCACCGCGACCGACAAGATGACCAGCAACATTGCGCCACCCGCACCCATCAACCAGGCTGCCGAGGACTGGGAATCCTACATTGACCGATTCCTTATGTTCCTGGAAAGCAGCAACCTCAAAGACGCAAATGGGCAGAAAAAAAGTGCCGTGTTCCTGACACACTTTTGGCCCGCAGTGTTCAAGATGGCGAAAGCCGTCGCAAAACCTGATGATGTAAAGGCGATGGACTGGGCTGACCTCGAGCCATTGCTGCAGAGCCACTATGCCCCCGCCGTGCCCACCCTCATCAGAAGGCACGATTTCTACTGGAGGGACCAGAAAGAGCATCTGCGATTTCATGGCTGATCTACGGGACCTCAGAGGCATGTGCAGGTTCACCAATATGGATGAGGCCCTGCGAGACTGCGTCATCCTTGGGCTCAAGGACTCTATTCTGCAGAGTCAGCTAATGGCGAGGGGTGACATCTCCCTCACCGACGCCCTCACAGAAGCAACCACAGCCGAGGCAACCAGGAAGTCGGTGGCTTGGATGCAACTGGCGAATGCAGGAGACCGGCCCGCAGCCACTGAGGCAACCCTGATGCCTGCGGCACACTCCGAAACCAGCCGCCGAGCAGTCACCACCACTCATCATGGTGACCTCGACTCCCTCTCTGACACCGCAGACGAAGAGGAGGACATCCACCGACTCCAAGCGGAACGGGACCGGCGCGAGCGGCGAGGTCGTAAGTCAGGGTTCCTGTATGCCGGGTGTGGGGGTGACCATCCTTGGTCAGAATGCCGATTTTTTGACGCAATCTGCCGACATTGCGACAAGCGGGGCCACATCGCCAAGGTCTGCCAGTTCAAGCGAAACCATAGCCCCCGGTGATGAGACGGCACCATCCCAGGGCCAGGGACCGACAAGCCGAGAGCCGGTGGAGCCGAGACGGGAGGAACAGATGCCTCGGCGAGACCCGACAAAGAGAAGAAACCCACCAGATGGTCGTCATTGGCCATTCTTCAAGCTGGGATGCCCGAAAGGTATGCGTGGAGGTAGGCATCAATGACCGGCCATGCAAAACGGAGGAGGATTCCGGATCCTACCTCTCCATTGGTTGCATGGTGGGAAATCAAGTGCCTGGTGCCTACCATCCACAGGCGCGAGCTGAAAAGCCGTGGTCAGACTAGGACACTTTAAAATCACATTTAAAGGGCGCACCGAAATACTTCCCCTGACTATCGTAGACAGCTACCGCCCTAGCCTTTTGGGACTGCAATGGTTCGCGCCTCTGGGAATCGATGTGACGGTCATCAACCACGTCGCCGAGGCAGACTGGGAGGAGCAACTCGCGAAGGATTTCCAGGAGGTCTTCGACGGCAACCTAGGCAAGTACCGAGGGCCCCCTATATCCTTCAGCCTAGACCCCAGCATTGCCCCAATCCACCTTAAGCCGTGGCAAGTGCCCTTCGCACTCAGACCCAAGATCAATGAGCAGCTAGACAAGCTCATCGAACAGGGAGTACTAGAGCCAACCGACCATGCCAGGTGGGAAATCCCCATAGTCACCCCGGTCAAGCCAGATGGGTTGGTGAGAATCTGTGGGGACTACAAGGCCACCCTCAATCGCGCCCTACAACAAAGCGCTTACCCCGTCCCAGTAGTACAGCACCTTCTGCACTCACTGGGGGAAGGCAAGGTTTTCATGCAGCTCAACCTGGCACAGGCTTACCAACAACTGCTGGTCGATGCAGAAACCGCAGAGGCGCAAACCATAGTTACCCACCGGGGGCCTTTTTGCTGCAAGAAACTCCAGTTCGGAGTCAGCATAGCACCAGGGGTTTTCCAGAGCCTAATGGAAACCCCCAGAGGGCCATGGTCCAGGATTCACATAGACTTCACCGGGCCATCAAAGGGGCACACATTCCTGATAACGGTAGACACTTACTCCAACTGGTTGGAAGTAAGCACCATGAAAACTACCACCACAGAGACCATCATCAAGGAATCAAGGGGGTAGTGCCCTATTTTGATGATGTGCTGGTGTCATTCACCAATCAAAAACAATTGGAAAGCTGCCTAAGGAAGGTACTACAAAAATTCAAAGACTTGGGGCTGAAAGTCAAAAAAGAAAAATGTCAGCTGTGCACCGAGAAGGTCGAATTCCTAGGGTACCTCCTAGACCAGCACGGAATCCACCCAATGGGAAAAAAAATCAGGGCCATCAAGGAAGCCCCTAGACCAAGAAATAAAACAGAACTGCAGGCATTTCTTGGACTGATTAACTTCTATAATGTTTTCCTGCCCCAAAAGGTGACCGTGGCAGAGCCATTGCATAGGCTGTTGGACAAAACAGCTACCTGGAACTGGGGGAGGCGAGAGGAAAATGCATTCAACCAGACAAAGGACCTACTCACATCGGACGCTGTTCTCATCCAATACAGCGAGACCCTACCGCTAACAGTAACATGCGACGCGTCACCTTTCGGCATTGGGGCTATCCTCAGCCACACACTCCCGGATGAAAAAGAAGCGCCCATCGCTTTCTTTTCAAGAACCCTATCAAAACTGGAAAGGAATTACAGCCATCTGGACAAGGAGGCCCTTGCAATCATCGCTGCCATAAAGAGGTTCCACAAGTACCTCTACAGCAGAACATTTACCATCATCACCGACCACAAACCGCTGTTAGGGATTCTGGCAGGGAACAAGGCCACCCCGAACATACTATCTCCTAGAATGACAAGGTGGTCTGAATTCCTTGCCGCCTACAGTTACCTGCTAACACATCGACCCGGTAAGACAATCTCATATGCAGACGCCCTGAACCGCACTCCCCTGCCCGACCTGGATGCTGACCTGGCACCCACAACATCCACCCTGAACATCGAGACACAACCCAACCTTCCCCTGACCATGTCAGACATTGCCTGTGAAACCAATAAAGACAAACATCTGGTGCGGATCTTAAATTGGATGGGAAAAGGGTGGCCAGAAAGAGATGACAACGAACAATTCAGGACCTTTTGGAGCCGACAAACTGAACTTTTCACACAAAAAGGTTGAATATTGTGGGGAGACAGGGTTGTCATTCTGGAAAAATTACAAAAAAGGGTTTCGGAAATGTTGCATGAGGGGCACCCAGGCATCATTAGGACAAAGGCCCTGGCCAGGAGTTACACCTGGTGGCCAGGGATGGACAAGCAAATCGAAGCTTGGGTGGCAGCGTGCAGGCAATGCCAAGAATCCAGGCCAAGCCCACCCTCCGCCCTAATCCTGGAATGGGAAACCCCCAGAGGGCCATGGTCCAGGATTCACATAGACTTCGCCAGGCCATCAAAGGGGCACACATTCCTGATAACGGTAGACGGTTACTCCAACTGGTTGGAAGTAAGCAGCATGAAAACTACCACCACAGAGGCCGTCATCAAAGAACTCAACAAACTATTTTCAACCCACAGCCTCCCAGATGTGATAGTATCAGATAACGGCCCCCAGTTCACCGCGCTCACATTTGAAAAATTCCTAGCGGAACGGGGAATACGGCATGCACTGACAGCGCCAGTACATCCGGTGGTGAATGGGAGGGCAGAATGAATGGTCCAGTTCACAAAAAAGACAATTCAAGAAATTGAAACCGGGGAGATGCAAGACAAAATTAATAAAATGTTATTCATACAACATATAACGCCAAACATGACAACCAACAAAAGCCTGGCAGAACTGTTAATGGGGAGGAAATTAAGGTCTCCACTAGTCAGGTTGCACCCCACATACAACCCAGAAACCCCCCCTGACTCATCGAGCAAGCACCGAACGTTCACACCAGGTGACGCAGTATATGCAAAGAACTTCACAGGGGACCCACTCTGGGTACCGGCAACAATAACCCAGGTAACAGGTCCCCGCTTGTACCAGTTACAAACGAACGATGGACGAGCATGGAAGCGGCACATCGATCAGCTAAGATCGAGAGCTAACACGGGAAATACAACCGACACACAAACACACAGAAATAAAGAACCAGGAGAGGGGGGGGATCACCCAAACAATAGCCAAGGGGGGAAGGAAAACCCCAAAAAACAAAACAGACAACCCCAACAAGAAAGAAACCAACAATACTCACCAGCCGAACCACCGGTAGACGACCAGTTCAAAGCCTCACCTGGAAGGAGCAACCAAGCCAGCTCAACCAGTCCGGAAAGACCAGGCAGGACCAGCGAAGCCAGCAACTCGACCAGCCTGGGTAGACCAGGAGGGAGCTACGGCGAAAGGCCCGACTCACCCTTCCAGGCAGTTCCATCAATGAGGCAGAGAGCAACACGGAACCCAACCGAACCGCTCAAAGACCAAGCACCAACTAACCTGCGCAGGTCCAGTAGACAGATACGGAGCCCCGGGACTACGTTATGTAGGACCAAACCAAGAGGGGAGGGGTGTTCTGTATTAGCTGTATTAGCATTCCTGTAATACTTAATTCTGATTGGTTAGAATGCACCGCGCTTGGATTGGCTGAGTAAGTGACAGTGATTGGCCCGTTGCGAATCACCCGCGATTGGATAAACCGATCATGGGAGATTCGAAACAATGTCATTGGCCGCAGCGCCAAAAGCAAGTTCTATATAAGCCACCACCGATCCGAAGCCAGACGAACCGATGTAAGCACACAATAAAAAGAGCTTGAAAATCACTGTTCTCACATCTCTCCTTTGGGACCGATCTACCGATATAACACTATTATTCTGAGTTGTTTGAATGGCCTCTTTTTCTTATTTTGCTTTACATGCTTAGAAGCGTAGGTAGTTTTGAATTTGCACAGAGCTATTAGAAACAGTTGTAAATGGTTTACATATTTTTTGTTTTGTTTTGTTTTATGCTGAATTAATTTGCAGTGATTGCTTAAAATATTATGTCATGCACAAGTGAATAGGCATGGCATAAAGGGGAGAAAATTCAGACAGAATCTGCTAGATGTCAGGGTTCCAAGTAATAAATCCATTTCAAGCAACATTCCAAGGCAATCAGATTCCTCAAAAAATAGCTTTATTGGAAATACCATATTGGCACTTATCTGGTGAAAACTCACTCTGAAAAGCCCCGTGGATTTTCCCTAATGAAAAGTAAAAGTTTTTGTCTCAATCCCAAACAATCAGTCACATGGTCCAATCAAAGTGCTGTCTGATGATCCAGTGACATCACTCCTCCTTCCTCTGACCAGGTGTGAGAATGTCCTTGGTTCCCAAGAGAAAGTATCTTATTTTGACTACACAAGCCCAGCTGTCTCTAATCCCACCTCCTTATCCCTCAATCCCAGTGTGGCAGCATTGGAGCTCCAGGGATCAGGGTTCCAAGTAACAAACCCAAGGCAATCAAAAATCAAAACTCTGAGGCCTGGAGTTTCCTCAAATAATGAATTTATTAGGAATCTCATACTGGAAACAGGCAAAATATTGGAAAAGCCCCTGGTCCGGATGGAGTTTTATAAGACAATTCAGGAAATAATTTCAACTACAATGTTGAAAGTATTGAATGAGGTTTTGATAAAAAAAATAAAGTACCCGATTCATGGACAGAGGCATATGTTACACTTATACCAAAAGAAGATATTGACCCTCAACAAATAAAAAATTATAGACCAATATCCCTGCTAAATGCTGATTATAAAATATTTGCTTCAATAATGGCAGAAAGACTAAAAAGATATTTAAACTATTTTATACACTCAGATCAAAATGGATTTCTGCCCAAGAGACAAATAAAAAATAACATGAGGATAAAAAATAACATGAGAATACTTTGGAATATTATGAAACTCACTCAGAGAAACAAATGGCATTAGTGTTTTTAGATGCACAGAAAGCATTTGACAATGTGAATTGGCAGTTCATGTTGATGCAATTGGAGGAGATGGGTTTTGGAGACAGGTATACAAATGCATTAAAAGTAATATACAATAAGCAAACAGCAAGAGTAATGATAAATAGAGAATTGATAGAAAACTTCAACATCTTAAAAGGAACTAGACAAGGCTGTCCGTTATCCCTATTATTATTTGTATTGACGGTGGAAGTTTTGAATAGAAATATTAGAAAAATGGAGTAATAAAGGGAATAAAAAACAAAGAGTATAAACTACAAGCTTTCGCAGATGATTTGGTTTTTATATTGGAAAAACCATTGGAAATAGGCTCAAAGTTGATTAGAGAAATAGGGGAGTTTGGCAAAGTAGCAGGACTGAAAATAAACAAAGAAAAAACAAAATTTTTGGTGAAAAATATGACAGAGAAACAAAAGAAAAGATTAATGGATAAACTAAATATTCAAATTACAAAAAAGTGAAATACCTAGGGATACAAATGACAGCTAGATGTGGAACACTTAAAGAAAATAACTACAACAGATTACTACAATAAATTGCGATAGATCTAGAAAAATGGAAAAATCTACAACTATCTCTAACAGGTAGAATAGCGACAATTAAAATGAACACACTGCCAAAAATATTGTACTTATTCCAAATGATTCCAATTGAGAGGGGGTTTTGGATTACCCAATTGGGAATTATATTATCAGGCAACAATATTGATGTGGATGAAGGAATGGATTGTAGTGAAAAATGCCAGATTATTAACATTAGAAGGGCATGATTTACAATTGGGTTGGCATGCATTCTTACGGCATAAAGAAAGTAAGGCACATGGATATTTTAGGAGACATTACATTAGTGATGCTTTATTAACAGTATGGGAAAAAATAAGAGACTATCATTATCTGAAAATATCGGTCTGGTTATCAAGCTATTAGAAGCTTTTTACATATCTACAGCTATTTAAAAATGAACATATAATTAGATATGATGAAATTCTAAATGAAAAGGGTGAACTCAAAACAAAGCAAGAATTAGACTTACAAGGGATAAATATAAATTGGTATTCGTATTTGCAAATACATATATGAAAAGATATTAACATGACTGGGTTTTATAAGGAATTGACTGAATTGGATAAAATCCTAACAGGCACCGAAGAGAAGTTGATTAAAAAACTATTTGGTTATTTATTAGGAGTGAAATCAGAGGATGAACAAGTAAAAGAAACAAGGATTGCGTGGGGGAAAATTTTTGGATATGGAATAGATCTAGATAAATGGCAGTTATTTGATCTAGAAACTATAAATTAACTATGTCAATGGCCTATAAAGAGAATTTGTATGTTTTACAGGTGACATTTATCCCTAATGAGAATTGCTAAGATGTTTGAAGACAAGTCAACGAAGTGTTGGAAATGTCAGAAGTCACCAGGATCATACTACCACATGTGGTGGACATGCACAGAGGCTAAAAAGTATTGGACTAGAATACACATGTGACTGGAGAAGATGATAAAACATGATGATAGACCTAAAACCAGAGACATTTTTATTGGGAATTTTGCCTGAGGGTTATAACAAAGAGTTAACATATTTGATTATAAATATATTAACAGCAGCTAGGATTGTATTTGCACAAAATTGGAGAAATGAAAAAGTCAGACAGAGGAGGAAATAATTAAGAAAATAATGGAATGTGCAGAAATTAGTAGATTAACAATGACGATTAGAGAACAAGAAGAAAAAGACTATTATAGAATTTGGAATTTATTTTATGAATGGCTGGATAGAAGAGTAAGGAATTGAATTATATAAGTATAGTATAATATATTGTTATTGATAAATAGATGAGCTAGATAGAGTAAGAAAATAAATTTGAAATATATTATTGAAAGTCAATAATTATAAAGCTAAGGATAATAGAATGTGATATATGCAATATAAAATACTGATTAGAAGGATTATAAATATATACAAGTTAAATATGTACAATAACATTTTATGCATGAAGAAATATGTACCCAACTGACACACTGAGGAACAGAAAGAAGGTTTTATATGTTTGTTTGTTATTGTTGTTCTAAAAATAAAAAACTTTTATAATAATAAAAAAGTAATGACATATTGAAACATCTGAAGAAAACCCAACTCTGAAGGACCCGAGGTTCTCCCTACTCAAATCCCAAAGTTCTTTCCCCCAGGTCAAATTTCGATCACATGGTCCAATTAGGTCACAGTCCCAATTCTGGCTGGCTTTTGTCCATGCCTCTCCAACAGCTGATTGTCCTTGGCTCCCACAGGAAAGAATGTTATTTTGATTACACATCCCCCAGCTATCTCTATCTCCCCCGCTCATGTTCCCACAGCTTCAACCAACTTTGCTGTGGCAGCACTGAAGATGCTCCCAAAATGGCTTCAGGCTGACACCAGAACCTTTTTGTGCTACTGGATTCCTCTTGATTTTTTAGTTTCTAGAGTGAACCTGATATCACCTATTACAGGGCTTGTACATCTTAAATTGCCTTCTATTTTTTATTAGAAACAAAACGTTTATTGGTTTAGAAAATATTACCTGTTCAAATAAGACAATCCATCTATAGAAGATGCCCTTTTCCTTCACCATATGACAACTCTGTATGCTCATAGTTACTTCTGTCTATGATTGAAGATGAGAAGCACTGGAGTTTGGGATGCTTTGTTTTATGAAACATCTGCCTCAAAATAACTGGATCTTCAGTTACAATGTGGGATTCATCTTCTCTTGCTTTTTATATTCTCCTCTCCTCTTCTCTCCTCTCCTCTCCTCTCCTCTCCTCTCAAGAGGCTATGACTGATAATCTTGTGATATTTTAGTTTTCATACCAGGTAAAAACTTGCTAACTGCAACAATGGATGGTAAAGACACTGCAAAGATATCTCATGAAGCTCTCATATATTTTTCATCCTTGGGAACATTTGGGGATTAGCTCAGTATCTTGCCTTCATAAGGATATTGGTATTGTTTTGGTATTGTTTATTTAATTGAATAGTCATAAGACCTTATCAATTAGGATATTGGCTAATTTCATTTGCTAATTATGTTTGAGGAAGTGATGCTTTGTGAATATTGGAAAAGTTTCATTTTTCAACCAAGGTGCAACCACATGCACAGTTGTGGATTTCAGATTTGTTCTGCCATCTGGATGCATTTCAAAAGAGGAGGAAGTGTTTCCTTCAGGTACTCTCAGTTATAAAAAAATGCTACTTGCTAGATTATTATTTGCTTCAACCAATTTATCACAGGAGGCTTCAAAAGGAACCCAGCAGCCCAGATGAAGAGGAATACTGGCAAAAAGAAATACTTGGAAAAACTGAGCTGATTATTTCTTGGCAGAAGGGTATAATGAAGGAGAAACATGGAACTAGTTGATTATTGTTTTAAGATTTAAAATGTTGGCAACCTGACAGTGATGTTTGTAAGAGGTGTCCATACTATTTGTACCTAGTAGATTTTACTTCATTTTTCAACTTTAAACAACCTACATACTATATAGACATTTGTGGAGCACCATGAAATTTCAGAAAATGTGTGAATAAAGGAAGATACCAAAAAAACACACCTTTGAACAGAGACTGTGGGTCCACAGGGTGAACCATGAACACTGTTTCTGTTGATGGACCATGTTATTCTCTATTGCTTTCTCTGTGAAGATGCTTGCCAGGAATTATTATTTCAATTCTTTACTAAATGTCCTGATTGTTCTGATTTGTTTTATCTCCAGGTTTTATTATCAGATCAGTCAGATTTTGTTCCCTTGACCACAGCCAAGTACTGTTCAATATTCCGTGTAGTACTCCATAGTATTAATATTAACACTTTTTAGATATTTTAGTATTATATTTTTTTCCTTTCATCTTAATTGATTGTAACTGACTTCCGGCTGTACTTCCATTGCAGTCGGAGTGAGGTCCACAAGCATCCGTGGCTTCACTTCGAGATCTCCTGTTGGAGGGTCCCAATCAGAACCAGAACCACCCTGGAGGGGTGGTGAAGAAAGGGCGACTGCCTGACAGGTAGAGGGGAGCTGCATCTCTTCTACCCTGACAAGGAAAAACCCATCTGAAGATGAGCTGTAGTGGTAGCCAAAATGGCTGCCATGAAGACAGAAGGCAGTCTGAAAACCTAAGACTGTTGGATTTAAGAAGCAGTGAATGGTGTGTGGACTGGATAAAAATACTTTGAACTACAAAAGGTAACCCCCATAAAAATAATCAGGAAAGAGATCTCACAAAGAACTGGACTAGTGGTGATCTTAAAGTTAGAGAAAAATTTGGGAAACATAAAGAATTTAATCTTTAAAATTTAAATGAAAAGGAAATAATTCAAAGAGAAATTACAAAAAAGAATATTAAATTGGAATTGGTGATTGTACAGGAATTGGCATTGGATAGGCATTATTTAAAATGCTGGAATTGACTGTGAAAAAAAAGGAATAAAAGCTAACATTTGAAAAAACTGGCAAAATTGATGAAAGTTTAAAGAAACAAAAAAGAAAAGGTAGAAAGTGGAAACCAGATTAAGAGCACCACCTGCTGATAAAAGAAAAATTCTGTAGATCCCTTAAACTTTATGACCTACTTAAAGTGAGAATTTAAAGGAAAATAAAAGGAACTATATTATAACAAGACCCCAGAAAGTTGAAATATTAAAATTAAAATGGTGGAGGAATATATGAAGATACTACCCCTGGATTTTTTGAAAAGGAATGAACAGATTAAACTTGGGAAATAAAGACTTAAGAATATTGGCTTCAAAGATCAAAGAAAGATGCTGGATTATATAAAGATTACAGGACAATTGGATAATTGGACACAAAAATAAAATAAGCAAAATAAAAATGAGCAAAATATGCAAAGAAATAGTGTTGGAACTTCAAACTATGAAATAAATGATAAACAGAAGCTTGGACTTATGGAATAAAATACAGATAGTGGAAGAAAATTTAGAAATGGCGATGCAAACTACAGAAGAACAAGGAAGGTAGGAGGAGGAGGAGTTAAAAGAGAAACCAGCAAAACAGAGCAAAGGGAACAACAAATAACATAAAAGGACAAAAAGGAAATTAAATCCAAAATGTAAATGATTGATGTAATAAATCAAGGGGAGAATATTCTGAAGGTTAAGCAACAGGAAAGGAAATTACAGAAAGATTTGGAGAGGGTGGGGGTAAAACCTGATAATTGGAAAAAGAAACAGTGGAAAGCAATAGAGAAAGGAGGAATGAGTAAGAGAAAGGGTCAAAAATGATAGAAAATGGAAGGCAAGCTAGGAAAAAAGTAACTAATACAGTAAGGAGAGTAAATATGATCATATTTGTTTTAAAATGTTAAAAAACCTGGAACCACACTGTTCACCCAAAGATGCATTTAAAGAAATGAAAAAATGTATTGAAAATTAATTGATTGTAACTTTTGTGTTTCATTTGCTGGTCTATGATCAGTTTGATTTGATTTGATATAAAGATTTGATTGATTGCATATCATCCTATGTACATACCTACCAAGAAACATATTCCATTAAGTTCAGAGGACTACATTCCCAGTTATCTACCTATTCTTAGCAGGTAGGAGTAGCTATCTGGTCGTCTGAAGGACCAAGACTAAATAGAGTTGGGTCTGGTTGGTATTTGAATCAAGGAATAACAAAGCCATGGATTAGACTGGAAGACAAAAGGGGGAAAATTTTTTAAGAAGGTAGAGTTAAGGGAGTAACAAAGAAGGTGGGGAGTAACAATTTGTTTCCATAAAATTGCCAAGTGCATAGGAAGTCATCAGCTTAATTTGAAGGAGACTTGCAAAGGATATAGACAACATCAGTCTGATGATTTTTAGCAAGACAAATCTAAATAATGAGAACCACTGGAAAACAAAGAATAACAATAACAATATATATATATATTTAAAGAAAGTACACAAAAAATATGATTCTGGGCTAAGCAACCAGGTTTAGATGGAACTCAGCTTCTCTGCAAATTGCTAGCTTTAAAGGCATTTGATGTTTGCTTCTATTGTAAAGTAATGGGTACCATCTTACTCTGAAAAATGCTCTGTGATAATGCTAGCCTGCAAGAGAAATGCTAGTCCTGAAGCTAATCTGTGAGAATGCAGCAGTAACCCCCAGCTGTATTTAAAGCAGCAAGAACTGGATTAATCTAGTTTTAGATATCAAATCTTAGACATTAAATTGGCTGTTTAAATTGTTTTTAGCAAAGGAGACACATAAGTATCAATATGTAACAATAACAGTAGTGTAACAAAAATGTCATTTATGTATTTATTCACGTTTTCAGTATTTCTATTGTTTCTATGATTAATAAAAACAAAAATATTAAAACATTATTAAAATTATTTAAATAAGTTTTAATAATATTTTAGTATAGGTTTTGTTTTTATTAATCATACAAACAGTAGAAATACTGAAAATGTGAATAAATACATAAATGACATTTTATTAATAGCAAAAAGCAAAGGAGAAACAAACAGAAGTATCAACATGTAACAATAATAGTAAAATAATTTTTATTTATGTATTTATATTTTTAGTATCTGTTTTGTTTTTATGATTGATAAAAACCAAAACAGATACTAAAAAATAAATAAATACATAAAGAAATAAAAAAACAACTTATCAAAAATTAGGCGGGCAACTTGGCTAGCCAGCTATACCCGGGTCCTCCTCGGTCTTCTTAGAACTTGCTGCTGCGAGAATGGTTGGGCGGGTGGCCCAGGAGTCGGCACTTGACTGGGGCTAGCGGAGACAGCAGCAGGAGTAGGTGATCGGTAGGGCTTGCTGCCTTTGCCTCCTCACTCACCAATAAGTGATGGAAGGCCAGGTAGCAACAATGGTGCAGTGGGCAGTGGGTGGGAGAAGATGGCGCTGGCCAAAGATGACATCTGTTGGCTGGGTGAGGCAAGTAGCAAGAGCATCTTGGCAGCCCGGAAGTCAGCACTTGACTGGGGCTGGTGGCGGTGGCAGGAGGAGGTAGACAACCGGTGGGGCTTGTTGCCTTTGCCTCCTCACTCACCAATCAGTGGTGGAAGGCAAGGCAGCAACTTCCTTGGCCTCAGAAAAATATAGGGAGGAGCAGGCCAAGTCAGGCCAGTGCCTTTCAGGATTGGGATGGCTTATAGTCAGGGAGGAACTGGGGCAGGATGACCAAGAGAGGCTAAGCAGTGGACATGAAAGACAGAGCTCAGGCGATAAGCAAGGACCACCCATTCCTGATCCTCAAGTATGGAGAGAAGGCAGGAACAGCTCAGTCTAACTCGACTACTCAGGAGGAGAGTGTTATGTCCACGGGACTGACACAAGTTCCCTATCAGGTCCGTTCATCCTGCGGGGGCGTTAGCAGCCCCCATTGGCTGGCTCCCTTCGACAGCCGGCTATAAAAGCCGGCTGCTAGGTCGAGCCAGCCGCTGTTCGCTGGAAGGTCTGTGTTAGCATGCAGACGCGACAGCCCCCTTTATTCCCCGAATAAAGCGTGTTATTTGATATGCTCTGGTGTGGCCTCCCCTTTGTTCCCGAGTTAGAACATTGACGACGAAGGTGGGATCTGGCCAACCAGCAGCAGATATCAAAAAGAGCTGAAACACACACCAAAACGCTGATCCGTAGCCGCGCCGTTGAGAGCTCGGTCAGTCGGAAATTGCGGAAGTGAAGGTAGAGCGTGTAGCCGCTCAGTAAAAGCTACATGAGAAAGTAGGGCACTGAGAACCTCAGCTGCCCAGCAATTGAGCACAGAATTCAACCGCTGCTGTTCAGATTCTGTTGTTAGCGAAGTTTCGGCGCTGCGCTCACAGCCGCCAGAACACGTTAGGCGCGCGATTTGAATAGCTGTCAGCACGACGCTACAGCTATAGCCGCCTACGCCCTTGTAAGGGCGCGAAATTCAAACTGAAGTCAGTAACGGCGCTACAGCCATAGCCGCCATAGCCACATAGAGCGTGAACCCAGAGAGAGATCCTCTAAGAGCTGAAGCAGCACTGCGAGCTGCAGCTGCCACACTTATCAGGGCCTTGTATTCCCAGAGAGATTAGTCAGTCTACCAACAGACTGAACACCCAATATGAATTCAAATCCGGCGTTTCCACCATTTAAGCCAGACGAAGACAAGTGGGACTCTTACAGAAACCGCTTCAACCACTACATTGATGCCATCGGTCTGGCCGATGCTACAGAGAACAGGAAGAAGTCGTACTTCCTGAGTTACTGCGGGGCTGCAGTATTCGATACCGCCACAGCGCTATTCGCCCCAAGAGAATTAAAGAGCGTCCCTTGGTCCGAGCTGTTGGAGACACTCTCCAACCATTATTCCCCAAAGCCATCGCAGATAGCGAGACGTTTTGCCTTTCGTATGAGGAAGCAAGCAGACGAGGAATCTATCAATCAGTATATGGCCGCCCTGAGAACCGCAGCTCTCCACTGCGAGTTTAAAAATTATCTAGACGACATGCTTCTTGACCAGCTCGTCTGTGGAGTCAGAGACGTAAGATTACAGAGGCGCTTGCTGGCCAGAAAAGATCTCAACCTCACACAGGCGATCGAAGAAGCCTTGGCCGCAGAACTAGCGACCCAGTCGGCCGCTGAAATACAAGGAAGCGCAGCCAAACCCAGTCCGGTCACTGTTCATTCCGAAGAAACAGTGAGCGAAGAAGACCCCACCGAACACTTAGAAGTCCATCGCCTCAAACCCTTCAAACAGCCACAGGTAGGAGCTAGACCAAAAAACGGCAACGCGCCAAAACACATCCTGTTGTGCCTCTCCTGCGGGGGGTCCCATGCCAGATCGACTTGCAGGTTCAGGAATGCCACCTGCAACAATTGCGACAAGAAAGGCCACATCGCCAGGGCCTGCCAACAGGCAACGCATGGCTCCACAAAAGTCAACGTCCTCTTACTCCCCTCTGGGGCCACCCAGGCAAGTAGAAAATTGTTATACGTGCTACCAAGCTAACCACACTTTTCTGACACCTAATAAAATTAAACTCTCTATTCATTTAGAAGGTAAACCCTGCCTTATGGAAGTCGATACCGGGTCAGCACTCTCGATCATCTCATGGAACACACTTAAGAAAATTCGGCCCAGCCTGTCCAAGAAGCAACTCCAGAAGAGTCGTCTCACTTTGAGGGATTATCAAGGGAAGAATATCCCAGTACTCGGAACAGGCAAGTTCCTCGTTAGATTCAAATCCTTTAAAGGCCATCTGCCTTTAGTGGTGGTAGATGGTGCCCTCCCTAGCCTTTTGGGGTTGGATTGGTTTCCCTATCTCGGCCTTAGCTTAACGGGAGTACATGCTGTCTCACCTTCTGATATCGACTCACTATTTTCAGACTATGCTGATGTGTTCAGCAATGAATTGGGTTGTTATAACGGTACGCCCATTTCCTTTTCGGTGGACCCCCAAGCAGTTCCCATCCGCTTAAAACCGCGTAGAGTACCATTTGCTCTGCGCTCTAAGCTGGATGCAGAACTGGACAAATTGCTTAAACAAGGGGTGATCGAGCCCACAGATTTTGCTAAATGGGAGACCCCAATTGTCACACCCCTAAAAAAAGATGGCAGTATAAGAATGTGTTCTGACTATAAGACCACAATCAACCGCTATCTACAGACTAGCGCGTACCCAGTTCCAGTAATCCAACACTTACTACACACATTTGAGCCGGGAACCATATTCGCCAAATTGGATATGTCACAGGCTTATCAGCAATTCCCTGTGGATAACCAAATGGCCGAATTACAAACTATTGTCACCCACAGAGGGGCTTTTCGATGCAAGCGCCTCCAATTTGGCGTTAGCGTTGCCCCAGGTATCTTCCAGTCATTAATGGAACGGATACTACAAGGCCTCCCTGGTGTAGTTCCGTACTTTGATGACATTTTGGTCTCAGCCAGGGACAGGTCCCAACTTTTCCTCAGAGTCAGAGCGGTATTGGATAGGTTCAGGCAGCATGGCCTCAAACTAAAAAGGGAGAAGTGTGCCATCGCTACTAAGCAGGTGGACTTTCTTGGGTATAAAATAGACGCTTCTGGCATCCACCCCGTAGAGTCTAAAGTCAAAGCCATTCACGAGGCACCCACTCCTTCTTCCAAGTCGGAACTACAAGCTTTCCTGGGTTTGCTAAACTTCTATGCGTCGTTCCTACCCCACAAGGCGTCAGTAGCTGAACCGTTGCATAGACTTTTAGACAAAAGCATTCCTTGGCATTGGGGATCCAAAGAGGAATACGCCTTTAAGGCAGTTAAATCGCTACTCACTTCGGACGCTGTCCTAATACAATTCGACCAGCGCCTTCCTCTAGTCTTGGCTGCAGATGCCTCACCTTTCGGGATTGGGGCTGTCTTAAGCCACAGACTCCCCAACGGCTCCGAAGCGCCAATCGCATTCTTTTCTAGAACCCTTTCAATAACCGAGTGCAATTATAGCCAAATTGACAAAGAGGCCCTAGCCGCCATTGCCGCGGTCAAAAAATTCCATGAATTCCTTTTCGGTCACAACTTCGAACTTGTCACTGATCACAAACCACTGTTGGGGTTCCTCTCAGGAGAAAAACAAACACCGCAAGTCTTATCTCCCAGGATGACTAGGTGGACCTTATTCCTGGCGGCTTACTCGTACAAACTCGTTCACCGCCCAAGAAAAAATCTTAGCCACGCCGACGCCCTCAGCCGCTGCCCATTGCCAGCACCAGTGGAGGACCCAGCCCCGGTCCATGTCATTTTCGATGCCAGTGAGTTCAACATCCCAGTCTCCACTGGCGACATCGCCCTCCATTCCAAAAAAGACAAACTTATCGCCCAGGTCCTGGACTGGGTATGGAGGGGGTGGCCGGGCAGTAATCTCTCAACTGAATTCTCACCATTTAAAACCCGCCAGCAAGAACTTTCCAGTTTACAGGGCTGCCTGTTGTGGGGGACCAGAGTTGTCATTCCAAAACTGCTGCGCACACCCGTCCTGAAGGTGTTACACGAGGGGCATCCTGGCATCGTCCGGATGAAAGCATTGGCTCGGAGTTATGTCTGGTGGCCGGGCATGGACGACGAGATCACGCAATGGGTAAGCTCCTGCCGCCCCTGTCAAGAATCCAGACCAGCGCCACCGATCACCACCCCAACCAAATGGGAAAGTGCCAACGCACCGTGGTCGCGGTTGCACATTGACTTGGCCGGGCCCTTCCATGGCAAGACCTTCCTGGTGGTCGTGGATTCGTTCTCCAAATGGATCGATGTGGCCCTTCTACTCACAACCACCACCCGAGCGATTGCCCAGGCCCTGACCCGCCTTTTTGTTACACACGGTCTGCCTGACACCATAGTCTCAGACAATGGGCCCCAATTTACGTCCACAGAATTCAGCTGGTATGTCGCCAACCTGGGCATCCGGCATATCCTAACGGCCCCCTTTCATCCCGCTAGCAATGGGTTGGTAGAGAGAGCCGTTAGGTCAGCAAAAGAGGCGTTGGCGAGATTCACTCAAGACGACTGGCACTCCAGACTCTCTCGCTTTCTTTTAAGCCAACATTCGACCCCATGTACTGTCACAAACAAGTCTCCGGCCGAGTTACTGATGGGCAGACGCCTAAGGACAGTGCTAGATAGACTGCATCCCCACTATTGCCCTGACACACCAATTGGTTCTAACACTAGGGTCCAGAGTTTTGTATTACAGGACCAAGTGTTTGTCAGGAACTACGCAGGCGATCCACTGTGGGTACCCGGGAAGATCGTGGCCATCACCGGCCCGAGGTCATACCGCATCCAGTTGGAGGACGGGCGCATCTGGCGGAGGCATCTGGACCAGATAAGAAGTCGCCAGGGCGAACATGCCAACGCTGACCCAGGGGCTCCAGTGACTCTCTAATCGCCGCACACGAATCCTAGCTGGGACCTCCAGAGTGACCAGTCTCCACCAGCCGAGTCAAGGGAACGGACAGTAGACCGGGACTGTCCTACAGAGTCGCCAGCCATACCAACCAACGACACCACCGGGTTGCGGGACAATGACAATTTAACAACCCAACCCGAGGACTGTGACCACTCCCAAACTCCAACACCAGATCGATCCTGTCATCCGACAGAACCAGTTCCTGATTCCCAGAACTCTATGCCACTTGGTGTATCACCAGAATTGCGCCGGTCCGGGCGCTCGCACAAACCACCCGCTTACTTAAAGGACTATTCATGTTCGTATCTGGGGGGAAGGGGTGTTATGTCCACGGGACTGACACAAGTTCCCTATCAGGTCCGTTCATCCTGCGGGGGCGTTAGCAGCCCCCATTGGCTGGCTCCCTTCGACAGCCGGCTATAAAAGCCGGCTGCTAGGTCGAGCCAGCCGCTGTTCGCTGGAAGGTCTGTGTTAGCATGCAGACGCGACAGCCCCCTTTATTCCCCGAATAAAGCGTGTTATTTGATATGCTCTGGTGTGGCCTCCCCTTTGTTCCCGAGTTAGAACAGAGAGCATCCCTCCCTTCTCCACAAGGCACACCTTAAGGAGATGAAACTTAAGGAGATGCTGTGGGGAGGGCATTTGTCAGGAACAAATGCTGAATTCATGGCGGGTTGTATACCATTGCTCACATCGGATGTTTCCTGGACATCTTGCTTTATTTCTTGCTTCCTGGATTAATTGCCTTCTTACTTTGCTTCATGGACTAGTTGACTATTTCCTTGCCCCACTGGATTTCTTGTTTTGCAGCCATTGTGCTCACGGCTTTGTGCTGGACTACTTGTAGCCAGAGGCTGCTGGAGGTGTGTCTGTGTGTGTGTCATCACTTTGCTCTGGGACTTGCCAGAAACATGGGAGTGTTTGGGGAACATTTGGAGCAATAAAGGGGCAGTTTGAACTGTCAGCTGACTGTGTTGTCTCTGTGCCATGCCCTGGTCATCACACATGCTTGACATGTCTGGTATAGATATATTTAACATCAGAAATACTAATCTAACTCAGAAATAGCTTTATTCTGGTGATGGACATGCTTTGCTGATTTTGGGGGTGGTTCTCTCTCCTTCTTTCTCCCTCTCCTTTCCCTCTTCCCCCCCTCTCTCTGTCTCTCTGTCTCTCTCTCTCTCTCTCTCTCTCTGTGTGTCTCTCTCTCTCTCTCTCTCTCTCTCTCGTAGTTCAACATAAATGTGCTACATCTACCTAGACTTAATACAGCTGTTTTAGAGTGACATTCAGATATACGATTATAAATCACTCACGGAAGGGTATTAACAATGGATATTTGTGCTCTAAGCTCAGCAGCATGCTGATTGTCATCCTTAGCTGGAACTGACACAGACCATTTTTCCATGGGTTTTTCTATTTCTAGATGTAGTACAACATTCTTATTATGATAATGCAGTGTCACTGGTTTCCAAATGGCTACCTGTCATTGTTCCTTTATAAACTTTTAAAAATATTTTTTATCCTGCTTTTATTATTTTATATAAATAACTCAAGGTGGTGAATATGCCCAATACTCCTTCATCTTCCTATTATGTTTTTCTGGATGCTTCTGTTCTGTTTCTGAGGCACTGTTCCTCCTTTCTTCTGGAATTACCTAGAGAAAATTGGATTTGCTTTGTCTTTTGTTTAACCTGTCATGGCTGTTGCCATTTGCAGTACAAAAATATATCTCCACCACTTTGGGAACATATATTTGTTGTCAGGCACTCAGCAACGTTCCTGGATGGAAGTTTGCTTGATGATTCTATGTGTAGCACTGGGAAATTCTAGATAGAAAAAAAGGAATAGAAAAAAAAGATTTAATGTGAAGTCTGACTTACCCAAATTATATATATGTAATTTTTGAAAAACATTCTGTAATTTTTCAGCCCTTACCAAAATATAGATGATAATATCTCCTCTGTTACATTATTAGTTTTATATCTATTTCCCTCAGACTTACAATATGCAAATAGTAATAGCATTCAGACTTACATAACACTTCATAGTGCTTCACAGCCCTCTTTAAGTGGTTTACAGAGTCAGCATATTGCCCCCAACAATTTTGGGTCCTTATTTTACCCACCTCAGAATGATGGAAGGCTGAGTCAACCTTGAGCCTGGGCAGCTGGCTGTAGCAGAAGTAGCTTGCAGTACTTCCACTGCACCACCGAGGTAGCATCTCTCAAAGGAAAAGCTTTGAGAGCTTTGGCCCATGATGGTGAACCTATGGCACACATGCCAAAAGTGGTATGCAGAGACATCTCTCTGGGCATGCCAGCCATTGCCCATTGTTCTTACAGGTTCCAGTGCATGCATGTGTGCCGGCCAGTTGATCTTCATGTGTGTGGGAACACCAGAAACTGGAAGAGCAGCTCCCCGGGGTGTATATGCCAGCTGGCCATGCACACATGTGCCAGCTAGCCACATGTGCATGCACATTAGAAATCAGAAGACCAGGTGGCCAGCATGCATGCATGTGCCAGAAAGCTGAGCTTCCAGTTTCCGGCGTTCCTGTGCAGGAAACTGGAAGCTGCTTTTCCAGTTTCCAGCACATGCACATGCACATGCATGCAAGCACATGCACTCAATGCCAAAACATCTTGCTACAACTGGCTTAGGCAAATCCAAGATATGTATCTCTGCCCCTGAGCTGGAAAGAGCTGGAATTATTATGCAAGCTGCTATTTCAGTTCTTCATCCCCAAATTTGATAACATTGATGAAGGCCCCATTTTGTCAGCCAGTAAAGTAAAAATTGGGCAAAGACATGAGAAAATTGATGTGCAGCTAACAGTCTACTACAATTTGCTGTGTTACATTTGCAGGGAGATGGTTGCCTAAGCAGCTTTTTATACTTATGCTCTGCTTTTTTTAACTATCAGAAGACTTTTGCATTTGGCATGAATCAACAATGCATTCTCTCATCCCACCCCCACACATAACAAAAAAAAAGAAGGGGGTGCCCTTCTCATCAAGCAAACGTAAATTTATTTACACTATAAATTCACTCGCCAAAACCAACACCAACCATAAGAACCTCCGTTGTCGCCCTGACCTAACCATACAGAAACGTGCCCGCTCCCGTGTACTATCATAAACAAGGTTATGATAAATGGAGAGTTAACAGACTTTATAGATATAAGAAAAGGGACCAGACTAGGCTGTCCACTGTCACCTCTGTTGTTTGTGTTAACACTGGAAGTGCTGAATAGGAACATCAGAGAAGAAAAAGAAATAAAAGGAATGAAAATTAAAAAAGAAGAGTATAAATTACAAGCTTTTGCAGATGACCTGGTATTTGTAATAGAGGATCCATTGGAGTCAGCACCTAAACTGATAGAAAAGAGAAGAGTATGGGAAAGTAGCAGGTTTGAAAATAAATGAAGATAAAACAAAGATTTTTGCAAAGAACACGTTAGTAAGACGAAAGAAAGAATTGGAGGAACTTTGGGGGATCCTGGTCACCAATAAGGTTAAGTATTTAGGGATACACATAACACCAAGATGTAGCATGCTTAAGCAGGATAATTATCTTAAACAACAGATTGCGACAGACTTGATAAAATGGGAAAAATTACAATTATCACTGATTGGGAGAATATCTACAATTAAGATGAATGTATTGCCTAGAATCTTATACTTATTCCAGGCAATTCCAATCAGATTAGGGAAAGAATTTTTTGAAGATTTAAACAAAATAGTGCTAAAATACATTTGGCAGGGGAAGAAAGTGAGAATAAACTTAAACTGCTACAAGATGCAAGAATAAGAGGAGGATTTGCTTTGCCAAGTTGGGAATTATACTACCAAGCAACGAGTAAAGGAGTGGATAACACTAAGGAATACTAGACTTTTGAATTTAGAAGGACATGACTTGCTGTTAGGGTGGCATGCCTTCCTCTGGTATAAGGGAATTAAAATGCAGGGGTATTTTAGAAGACATTATATTCGAGAAGCATTGTTTCTATACTGGGAGAAAATAAAAAAGCAATATTATTTAAAAATTCCACTATGGTTATCTACTATTGAAGCTTTTTCCTATCTAATAATATATAAAAAGGAACAAACAGTTAGATATGGTGAGATATTGAATGAAAAGGGCGAACTTGAATCTATGCAAGCATTGGAAGAACAAGGTGTAAAAATGAATTGGTTTTCATATTTGCAAATACAATCTAGATTTGATAAAGATGTTAAAACAGAAGGTATCTATGATAAGTTGACTGATTTAGATAAAATTTGACAGGTACTGATGAAAAAGTAATCAAAAAACTTTATGGACATTTGCTAGAGTTTAAATTAGAGGAAGAACAAGTAAAAGAAACAATGATTGCATGGGAGAAAATTTTTGGATATGGGATTGACTTAGATAAATGGCAAAAATTGTCATCTCAAAATTATAAAATGACAATGTCAACTGCATATAAAGAACATTTGTATAAGATGTTTTACAGGTGGCACTTACCCCCGACGAGACTTGCGAGAATGTTTAAGAATAAATCGGATAAATGCTGGAAATGTCATCAGATACCTGGTTCATATTACCATATGTGGTGGACATGCTCAGATGCAAAAAGATATTAGACTATAATCCACACATGGTTGGAAAAAATGACAAAGCAACACATAGATTTTAAACCGGAGATGTTTTTATTGGGACTAACCAGTACTTGCAACCACTCATTGTGTCAGGGTTCCAAGTGATATGCCCATAGCAAACAGAACTCTGAGGCAAGTAGGTTCTTTAAAGAATAATTGGACATATCATATTGGACATATTGGACATATCATATTGGCACAGGCTGGTAAAAAACAACTCTGAATATTCCCATGGTTTTCACTTAATTAAAAGTAAAAATTTCTCCCCTTTCAAGGTTCCATCCAGTTGCTGGTGACATTGCTCCTCCTCTCTCCGGCCACCTATGAGAATGTCCTTGATTCCCAGGAGAAAGCATTTTGTTTTGTCTACAAACTCCAACTATCTCTATTCCCCCACTCCCTATCCTCCAGCTCCAGTGTGGCAACACTGAAAGCCTCAAAATTGCTTCAGTCAGGTCAGCTTCAGGGTTGACACATCATATGTTTTAGCCTCCAGTCCCCTAATCATTTTGGTTGTTCTTCTCTGCACATTTTCTAGAGTCTCAACATATTTTTATAGTGTGCTGACCAAAACTGGATACAATATTCTAGGTATGGTCTTACTAAGGTTTTATAAAGTGATATTAGTACCTCACTTGATAGGACTGCATTGGCTTTTTTGGCTGCTGCTGCACACTGCTGGCTCATATTTTATTGTGTAATGGGCTTCAGTAGAGCTGCAACAGCAATTATTGACTCATAACTGCAACTAAGGAACTGCAGGCAAATGCCTGTGATTTATAGGCTAGGTCCACAGGGCCTTAACTAATCATAGAACTAGAAAAAGCTTGCCCAAATATAAATGTTCTGAATTCCTCTCTGAAACAGTTAGAATAATCTAAAAATTAGTTTCACTTTAGCACAGTTAACAGTTAGAGTCATGTAAAGGTTAGTTTCACTTTAGTCCAGTTAATACAACTATATACATTCAATACATAACACCTCTTCCCGCTAAGATAGTTTTTATCTTCAGTCTGTTCAACATTCATAGTCTTTGAGATAGGCTGAGGACCAACGGATCCTGGTGGACTGCTGCAATGTTACTGTAGAGTCCTATTGAAGTGGAGTATTGTCCATCTCCAATTGGACAGTCTTTATAGCCATTTTGGTTGCCTGTGAGTGGTGGCAGCTCTATGGACCTTGGCACCTCTGTTTCTCTGGAGGTGACCACAGGTGGTGTAGGCAGACTTGGAGGAAAACAGTTTTCTCATGGGTCTGATAAAATCTCGGGATCTGTTGAGGTAATTCCCCGTTAGGAGAATGAGTGCACACTGGGAGACGTATTGAGAGTGGTATTGAATAATACATGACTAGCACACAGATACACTGAATAGTAAAATGTAGGTTTTACTTCCAGTAAACAGTTAAGCAAAGTCCAACAAGCAGTCCAAGTCATACACGCTTAAAGCAGTCAGTTTCCATCCAGGGATAATTCAAATAACAAAGTCCAGTATCATACACAGTTCAGTAACAGACTTACATCAATCCAAGAAGAACGACGATCAGCAACAGTCTATTCTGGTTTATATATTTCCAACCCAACTGTTAGGGGACTAGCAATTCCTAACAGGATCCTCATCCGGGACTGGCCCAGCCTGCTGATGCCATAACTGATCAATGTGGCATCTGATTTAAAATCATCCCCCAGAGTAACCGCATATGACAAGGGACCCATTACCTCAGTTACTCTATCTGCCACCCAAGGTGTCCCACTCCCATAGTTCCTGGCCCAGACCAAGTCACTCATCTGTAAGTACCTGGCGGGGTTTGGCTGAGTTGTCTCTACTGCTATTCTGTCTGGGTGAAGTTGGTCAAAGTTTATTGTGAGCCAGCAGCCCCACCTTAGCTTTGGGGGGCTGCAACCTGTTGTTGTATGTTGACACAGGAGCAAGTTTGAACAGCTGGCACAACTCTTGATGACTCTGGTTATTGTCATCATTAAGACCAGTGCCACTTCCAACCACTTGGAATAACTGTCCACAACTATCAGGAACACCTGCCCTGGAAAGGGCCCGCAAAGTCAATGTGCACACAATACCATGGGGCGTGCATGGTCTCCCAGCAGTGCACTGGTGCTTGTGGGATGTTTGGTCAGGTTTTTTGGCAGGCCTGGCAACTCCTTACTTGATTCTCAATGTCTTTGTCAGGCAATCGGCTAAGAGCATCAGTATGGCCCATTTCCTAGCCTGGCTTGTGGACTAGCCAGTATGAATATGCAACCATGAAAGTGGACCATCATAGCATTCACAGTGACAGGACCTGTGGTGTCTGTTTGTCGGCTGTGAAGAGACCAAGCAGAGGTTTGTGGTCTTAAAGATGGTGAAGGTTCATCCATATAAGAAGTCATGGAACTTCTTAATGCCAGCCACTATGGCGAGGGTTTCCTTGTCTATCTGGGCATAGTTCCTTTCAGCCAATAATAACATTCTAGAATAGTATGTGATGGGGGCCTCTCTACCATCTGGCATCCTGTGGCTTAGTACTGCCCCAATGCTGTTTGGCAAAGCATCACAGGTTATTGTTACTGGTAGGGTTTCATTGAAATGAGCTAGTATGGAGTCGGAGGATAGCAATGATATTACTGCCTTGAACACTTTGTCTTGAGTGTTTGACCAGACCCAGGGTGATTTTTTGTCCAGTATGCAGTGTAGCAGTTCTGCTAGGGCAGCCTTAAGAAGGAGTGGTAAGGCTTCCAGTTTGGGCTTCTTCGGCGATGGACCAAAATCTGCGGTTGTGCACGGTTTCGATCCATGCTTGCTGCCGAAGCGCCCTGATCTTTTTGATTCGGGGCTGAAGCCACCCCATAAAGGTGGCAAAGAGAGGGGAGACCACCAGATGAGTTGAGGGGAGCCACATCTCTCCTCCTTGGCTGGCCATTACTCCCTTTCCCAAAGGCGGTTGCAGCAGTGGTCAGAAATGGCCACTTCAAAGAGGAACCTGACCGGACAAGATTGAGCAGGAGGAAAGACAAAGGGGAGAGCTTGACAGACCAGGCTAAGCAGAGACAACATCTGTGCAAGGTACCCTGGAACTAAAAGTATTAAGAGTGTTTTATAAAGACATTCTTCTGTAGAATGAAGAAGATGAATCTTCTATAAAGAAGATTTTTAAAGCGGTGGAAGAGAGGGGAAAAAGAAAAAAGGTTGTTTTTTCTTTCTCATATTGACAGTTACAATTAGCTTTGAATGTTAAAAAGAAGAAATTTAAGTAAGAAATTTGTGTTAATTTACTTTGTCACTAACAGGCAATTTTAAACTGAAATTAAAGTGTCAAAGGGAAAATAAAGATTTTCTGGATACTCTAAAGCCTTTAAAAGGAGGAAAGTGGAGGAAAAAAAGAAAGGGTGGAACTTGGAAACAACAGAGTGCCACCTGGAAACAAAAGGAATTAACAGTGAAACTTTCAAAAGACTTCCAAAGGATATATTGTAACTGAAACTTTATTAAAAGATAACAGAACCCCCAGAAAGGAAAAGTGGAAGAAGGAAGCAAGAAGAAACAGTTTTGGATTACTTGGTGATTTTTGGAATTTTGGGTGTTGGATTTTTAGTGGTTTGAATTAAAATTAATCTGAACAGACAATCGAGGACTTCCGGTGGTAAGGCAAGGATGAACAGAGGTGCAGAAGCCTGTGCTTGCTTTCAGTTAATCTCTTTTAGTGGTTTGTGCGATCGTTTGAGGGTGCCCAAGTCCCGGAGAGATTCATGCCGGCATTGGGGAGACTCGGGTTGCAGTGTGGGGAAGGCAACCCCCCTGCAGCGAAGAGGAGCCCTCCAAAGCCCAACAAGCAAGAAACAGCCACCTATCAATGGAGGCTCCAAAGTCCGGACTGCCACTGATGTAAGAAGTGAGCGAGTGACAGTTTGTGGGATCATTGGTGAAGAGTGTGGCAGAGAAAATTAGTGGCAGAGCAGATGATTGGAATGCTATAGACTTTTATAAGGCTGTTACAAGTGTCTGTCCGGAGCCCTAAAAGGAAGCGGCCAGAAAGTGGATGTGAGGCAAGTGAAAGTGAAGGGGCTTGGCAGACAGAAGAAAGATAGAGGACAATAACGAGTAAAAAGGGAAGTTTACAAGGTCGGGAGATATACCACACCAATTATAATAGAAGGGAATCTAGCGGCTGAAAGGTGTGGAGGATTTGGACTATTTCATTTGATTTTTATGCTGAAAGACTTTATTAAAGTGGAGATGGAAAGAAGATTGGAGCTGACAGAACAGAGACAGTGTGGCGCCACAGGCAATACTTAGAAACCCTGAAGTTATTGTAACAATATAACTGATATAAACCACTTAACAGCCCTTCAGGGAGCATACTGATCTAACTGAGGAGGTGGTCCCATCTGAAGAAAATCAGGAAAATTGAACTTAGGAATGCTAAGACAAAAGTAAAAGTGGAAGCTTCTGAATGTGTGGAGATACCGTATAATTAAAGTCACTACTCAGCATTTTTTACCTCCCCACTTCTGGTGCGTTTAGATTGAAATCTCTTAAACTTAGAGACGGAAAGCTAAAAACTTACTTTAAAATTCCCTTTTCCCCTTCTTTACTCCCTTTTTTCTGTATACATTTGCTCATTTTTTCTTTATTCCCCTACCATCCGGCTCTATGATCTCTCCTTCTTCAATCTCTCTTTATAATGATTATAAATATGCATACTGGGGAAAGGAAAATTGATTGTTGTAATTGATTGTTAAATAATTGAATTAACTGATTTAACAGATTTATTAATAATAGTGATAGTTATACTTTGATTAGATATATAGGGAAAATAGTGAGAACATAAAGTATTATTTAATTAATAACTATAGGATTTTATATATTAATATTATAATTCATTGTGCGATCACAATTAATCCACTTGGGGATGAATGTAATACTGTTTGTGTTTAAGAATATTTAAAATAAGGTTAGATAATACATATATTTATTTATAATATTTAAATATAGTTGGTTTTGGAATATATATATATATGTGTGTGTGTGTGTGTGTGTGTGTGTATATGTGTAACACACACACACACACACACACACACACACACACACACACACACACACACATATATGTTATGTCTCCTCTTGGAGATTCAAACGAACAAACTCAAAGCAGCCGTTTCACAATCAAATCAAACTGAAGGAAAATAACAAGATAACGGCTGGCAAAAAACTGTTAGGACTCCCATTCAAAATTCAAACAAACAGAGATCTCTTTGCAGTAACGTCCTCATTCAAAATAGACATTTTGTTTCTGGCAAAAGGCACCAGCTCAGCTGTGTCCTTTTATACCCATTAAGGCAACGTGCTAATTAACTGGCTTGCCCTTCAGATTAATGTTTCCTGGTTCTGACGTCAATCCACGATCTAACAGTCATCAGATTCAAAGTTTCTTAACAGTACCAATCCTTCCAATCACAACACTATCCCCCACCGCAGGGCCCTTCCCCCGAGTCTGATGTTTAACTTGACGATGTTTCATTGACAACCCCACTCTGTCTCCCACAGCCAATGGAGGCGTCGCTCGTTCCAATTGTCTCAGGTGGTCTACACATTGGAGACTTGGAAAAGAAATACCGTTCTGCGACCAAGCCACCAACGGATTGTGCAAACGCAACCAGGACATTCCGAGCACCAAAGGGAGATGAAGGTTCGAGGTGATATAAAAACTTATCGCCTCCTCATGATCCCCAATGATCATACGCACTGGCTGGGTGGCGAAACGAATGGGCCCAGACTTGAGCTCACACCCATCCACGGTTTCCACCTTAATGGGTGGATGTACAGCAACCAATGGGATCCCATAGTGCATAGCAAAAGCTCGGTCCATAAAGCTGGTTGTAGCCCCTGAGTCCACCAACGCAACAGCAGGAATTCCCTCCTTCTGTGACTGTAGAAAAATTCGAGTGTCCAAAAGTAAATGCCGAGGAGGGCCAGGATTTACTTCAGCAATTTGAGGTGGGGATGTGAAATGTGTCCGACCTAGGGTTTCCTTGAGATCAGGTCTACCCTGTTTTCCTGACGAGACAAGAGTGGTTTCAGGTACAGATCTGCGGGTCCCTCTCCGTTTGCAGGAATTAACAAAATGTCCCAGACTCCTGCAATAAAGGCACAAGCCTTCCTGGAACCTTCTCGATCGTTCTCATGCCGTTAAGTGAGGGCGGAGTGCGGCTAACTCCATCAGCTCCTCAACATTAACCGTGGGTTGGAAAACTCTCGGTGGCATGGGATGTGCACGAGAAAACGAAGATGATTCCATACCGAGCCGTTTGCGTCCACGTTGCTGTAAACGAGCTTCAATTCATAAGCACTGAACTATCAATGCATCCAAAGTTAAAGCCCTCTCTGCATGGACCAGCTCATCTTTGATGGCATCAGACAAACCTTCCTGGAATGCAGCCATATGAGCCGGTTCATTCCAATTGGAGTCCAAACACAGCAAACGAAATTCTGCAACGTAATCTTGGAGGGAACGTTTCCCCTGATTTATATCCCACAAACGTCTGTCCACAGTTTGTATCTTAATTGGGTTCTCAAACATCACTTTCATTTGCTGAAGAAAACCCTGGAAATCATTCAACAACGGGCTATCTTGAACTAACAAAGGAGTAGCCCAATTAGCAGCCTGCCCAGATAAGAGGCTAAGAATGAATCCTGTCTTGGCCCGATCATTTGGAAAGTTTTCAGGCCTCAATGACATAAATAATTGACACTGCCCCAGAAATGCCGGAAACATGTCCGTTTGCCCAGAAAATTTCTCCGGCATGGATACTGGGCTTTTCCTCACAGGAGGGGCAGGGGGAACAGCAGCAGGGCTTGGTCAGCTGGAAACATAATTCAGCAATTGTGTTACCTGATTCTGAAGCGTCACATTGCTTTGCAGTAGCTGATTTATTTGCTGTTGCTGCTGCTTGACCAAACGCTGCAATTGATTTAAATCCATCTTGCTTGAAAGATGGTTTGTTTAGGCCAGAAACAATAATGTTATGTCTCCTCTTGGAGATTCAAACGAACAAACTCAAAGCAGCCGTTTCACAATCAAATCAAACTGAAGGAAAATAACAAGATAACGGCTGGCAAAAAACTGTTAGGACTCCCATTCAAAATTCAAACAAACAGAGATCTCTTTGCAGTAACGTCCTCATTCAAAATAGACATTTTGTTTCTGGCAAAAGGCACCAGCTCAGCTGTGTCCTTTTATACCCATTAAGGCAACGTGCTAATTAACTGGCTTGCCCTTCAGATTAACGTTTCCTGGTTCTGACGTCAATCCACGATCTAACAGTCATCAGATTCAAAGTTTCTTAACAGTACCAATCCTTCCAATCACAACACTATCCCCCACCGCCATTGGATCTTTTGTATACCAAGAAAGGGAAGTTGATTGTTGGCTTCAATTCACCATGGAAACAGAAGCCAACAATCCCTTCCTAGATGCCTTGGTATACAAAAGATCCAATGGCTCCCTAGGACACACCATCTACCAGAAGAAAACACATACAAACTGCTATCTACATGCACTCTCACACCACCACCCAGCACAGATCAATTCCGTAGCCAAGACACTCATCTCCAGAACAAAATGCTTAGCCGATGAACAACACCAAAAAACCGAACTACACACTCTCACCAACGTACTTACAGCCAATGGATTCCAAAGAAAGAAGATTACCCACCTAATCCAAAAAGAAACCCCAACCAAAATCCAAGACAGAGAACAAGAAAACGGCAAAGCCCTCCTCCCATATATAAAAGGCACTACAGACAAAATCAGCAAGATCCTCCAAAAACACAACATCAAAACAGCATTCTGCACAAACAGAAAAATATCCACCATCCTAAGAAACCCCAAAGACAAAATCGAATTAGAAAACCAAGGAGTATACGAAATCCCCTGCACTGCCTGCCCTACCACATACATTGGACAAACGAACAGAAGAATAAGTGCACGCATTGAAGAACATAAGAACTCAATCAAAAAAGAAGAAACGACCTCTTCCCTGGTCCAACACCTCAAAGCCACAGGACATGAAATTGATTTTAAAAATACCAAAACTATCGCCAAAACCGAACACTTCAACAGCAGAATAATCAGAGAAGCCATAGAGATAGAAAAACGCCCACACAGCATGAACAAACGAGATGACACCTCCCGCCTTCCAGCCATTTGGAAACCCGCCCTCATGAACAGACGAGTACCTAACATGAAGAAGGACACCAGACCCACACCCATGAGAGCCACACAAGATGCCACCACCACACTTCCATGTAGAAAACAGACTCACACCCACTCAGAAGATGAGACACGACCATGGACCAGAAGCTGCACTGCAGCCGCATCACTACCCACTTCAAACCCCTCCGAGCCATACATGAAGCAAACCGACACCCACTATGAAGATGCAGCACGACCACGAACTCGAAGCCAAACAGCAAGATCACAGCTCACCAACTCAAATCCCCAGCAACTAAGACTAACCTGAGCACAACCAAGCCCCCACCTGAACAGAACACGCCTCCAACCAATCAGAACACGGCCAACCCCCAACCAATCAGAACACAGCCAAACCCCTACCAATGAGAACACACCCCCACCCAATCAGAACACAGCCAAGCCCCCACCCAATCAAGTCACACCCCCACTAGCAGTTAAAAGGAAGAAGCAGCTGCAATCTCACATCACTCTGAGAAGCAAGAGCCGAAGACAGAAGCCTGAAGATGATGAATGAGACTTCATCGAAACGTTGCCCTAGATACTTCGAATCTTACGCGGGAGAAAACCCGAACAACCAAAGATCCATATATATATATATATATATATATATATATATATATATATATATATACACACATACATACATACATACATGAAGTTATGTATAGAGGCTGAGCATTGAGACTTTACAAAATTATATATGTGATTTAGAATTTGGATTTAAAATAATACAGTGATAATATTTTTATCTATAAGAACTTATACTCCAGTAACCAGTTAAGAGCACAGCTATCCAGCAGATAGATAATTAAGTAATTAGATACTGGTCAATCCTAATATAAAGATTCTATCACTGAATGTTAATTTGGGATAATATAATTAATATATTACAACAACAGAAACAAATCTTAAAAGAAATGACTTCAACAACAACTACAGCTCTGAAAACTGGAAGAAAGGTCACCCCGACATTAACAACTATGTCAGCAACAGCTTCGCCCATGGCACAAAAAACCATAGAAGAAACATTACTAGTGGAGAAACAAGCTAACATCTCGAATGCCAACATCCAATCAATTCTGCTGAGTTTACAGGAATCGATGATGAAGCTGCAAGAAACAATGATGAAAAACCATAATGAGACGAGAGCAGATATCAATGAACTAAAAGAGGAGATGGGGAAATTAAAAGCAGAAATGAAAGCGGACATCTCCAAAGTAGAGGACAATGTTGGATTATTACAGCAGGCCTTGGAGAAAAATGAAGCAACAATAAAAGAGGTAGAGAAAAGGACTGAACGAACTGAAAGGAAATTAGAAAGGGTAGATGAAGAATTAAAGAATGTGAGTAAAGAAATGGAGGACTCACTGGTCAACCTAGAGATGGATAAGGGTGCTACATACTTGAGATTCCAAAATGTAGTGGAATCCAAAGAAGAAGACTTGGAACAACTAAAGGCAGGAATATTGGCTGGACTATTGGAAAAGGATAAAGATGACATCTTGAGGGAGTTTGATGAAGTTTACAGGGTTAGCACTAATTATGCGAGATGCCACAAATGCCCAAGAGAAGTCCATATATGATTTGCGAGAAGGAGTATCCGGGATATCATATATAGGATGTCAAGAGAAGAAACAATCACATATAAAGGCAAAGACGTCTTGGTTCTCAAACAAATACCAAGAAGAGTAAGAGAACAAAGATGAGATTATAAATTCTTAGCAGTTTACCTAAATCAGAAAAGAATTGTATTTAAATGGCTAATCCCAGAGGGGATGTTAGTTTCTTGGGATGAAAGGAAAATCAAAATAGACTCCATGGAAAAGGCCCAGGAATTTTATGAGCGATTGGTAGGCCTGGAAGACCAGAGCAGTAAGGATGAACTGGAAACAAACTCCCAGGAAGATCAAGGCTATCATAAGAATGATGATGGAACTTTAGGAAATCAAGGAAATACTCAATTACAACAGGAGAGAGAAGAAAGTAGGATACATCTTCAGGCACAAGGAGAGACCGGAGCCATTACAAGACAAAGAGTGAAACAGAACTAATTAAATGGAAGAAGAAAAGAAACTACTTTCAATTAATATAAATGGTTTAAACTCGAAGATAAAAAGGAAAAGGATAATAGCCAAACTAATCAAACAAAATGCTGATATAGTATGTCTACAAGAAACTCATATAAAGAAAACAGATGAAAAATACTTAGAATGTCTGAAATTAGGGAAGCTATTCACTGCACCAGCAGACGTGGGGAAAAAGAAAGGGATTGCAGTATATGTTAAAGAGGATTTGAAAACAGATTTAATATGGTTGGATTTTGAAGGAAGAACTCTGGTTTTGCAGATCTGGATTAATGCCATCCCAATTCTCTTAGTGGTAATCTACGCCCTGAATGGAGATCAAAAATAGTTTTTTAAGCATCTTTATGGAAAAATAGTAGGATTGGAAAAAAAGAAATATTCGTATTATAGGAGACTTTAATTCTATTGCTGATTATCAAAAAGACCACAGTAATGGGGGAAGCAACAAAGGAGAAAAAAGAGAGCTTCCCAAGATATGTATGGAAATGATGAAGGAGTTAAATTTGATTGACATATGGAGAAGATTACATTCTGAGGAAAAACAATTTACATTCTATTCAAATCCTCATCAAATATGGACATGAATTGATATGGCATGGATGAATGGGGAAATAGCAAATGAGATAAAAGGAATTGAAATTTTACCTAATGAATGGGCAGATCACAATCCAATTCAGATAATATGAAAGGGTAGGGAAAAACCCAAGAAAAGATGGATGTTAAATACTCAGTTAATAAGAGAAAAAGAATATACCAACAAACACAAGGAGGAATTAAACTATTTTTTAAAGGAAAATGATAATGAAGCAACTACGAAACAAAACATTTGGGACACAATGAAGGCAGCAATAAGAGGTATAACAATCTCTTATAACTCCAAGAGGAATAAGGAAAAATATGCCCAGCAAAAAAATTACAACAAAAAATTAAGGAATTAGAAACTCAGTTACAGAGTACCCCAAAGGATTCAAAATTGCAAAATCAGATAACAATAACTAAACATAAATTGAATAGAATTGAACAAGAGAGAATGATTATAAATTTGAATACAACTAGACAAACTTATTTTGAGCATGCCAATAAGCCAGGGAGATGGCTATCATATAGACTTAAAAAAAGGAAAGAAAAGAGATTGATATACCAGCTAATAGATGGAAAGGGGGATATACAACAGGAGATAGAACAGAAAAAAGAAATTGCCCATAAGTATTTTGAAGAGTTATATAAAAAGGAAGAAGTTAACAAAGATAGGATAAAAAACTATTTAGATGAAATGAAGGATAAAGCAATTGGGGAAGAAATGGAAGAATTATTAAATAAAGACATTACTTGGTTCGAATTGAAATCAGCAATAGAGAACCGGAAAAACAACAAATCCCTGGGACCAGAAGGGATCCCAGGGGAGCTGTACAAGGCAATAGCAGAACAAATAGGACCTCTTATGGTGGAAGTTTTTAATGACATTTTATTGGCAGCCAGGATGGCAGACTCATGGAGAGGGGCATTGATTTCGCTGATCCCGAATGAGGATTCGGATCCCCAATATACACAAAATTATAGGCTGATTTCATTGTTAAATACTGATTACAAAATATTTACTTCTATTATAGCAAGTAGACTAAAAGGAATGTCAAATGAGCATATACATGAAGACCAAAATGGATTTCTCCCGACTAGACAAATCAGGAATAACTTAAGAATAGTATTAGATGTTTTAGAATTTTACCAAGCCTACCCCGAAAAAAAATTGCACTTATGTTTTTAGACACAGAGAAGGCCTTCGATAATTTAAATTGGCAATTTTTAATCCAAAAAAATTATAATATGAATTTAGGCACCAAATTTGAAAATATTATAACAACCATTTATGATACACAACAGGCTAATATTATAATAAACGGGGAATATACCCACCCAATAAAAATAGAAAAAGGAGTCAGACAGGGCTGCCCACTCTCACCCCTGCTCTTCATATTATTACTAGAAGCATTATTAACATGAATTAGACAGAACCCAGACATAAAAGGATTAAAGGTTAAGAAAGAAGTTGCAAGCGTTTGCAGATGATATGATTTTTTTTCATTTAAGAACCAATAGAAAGAGGACAAAAATCGATGAATGAATTGGAACAATTTGGAGCAGTAGCAGGACTAAAAATTAATAGGAAGAAAACAAAATTAATGACCAAAAATTTAAAGGAAAACAGAAATTAGAACTAGAAGAAGTTATGGGAATACAAATGATAAAGAAAGTTAAATGCTTAGGAATATGGTTGACAGCACATTGTAAGATGTATTAAGGAAAATAATTATGATAAATTGATGCAACAGGTAAAGAAGGATTTAGAAACATGGGGCAAGCTGCAACTTTCATTATTAGGCAGGATCACTGCTATCAAAATGAATATTCTTCCAAAATTCCTCTATATATTGCAGACGATCCCAATCAAAGTACACATTTTTTTAAAGAACTTAATAAAATAACTGTAAAATTCATCTGGCAAGGGAAAAAACCTAGAATAAACTTAAAGGCAATGCAGGATATGAAGAGCAGGGGAGGGCTGGCTCTTCCAAATTGGGAGTTGTATTATAGTGCAGCCTCTTTAGTAAGGTTGAAGGAATGGGTGAATTTAACCAAAAAGAGAATATTATTCTTAGAAGGCCATGACTTGCAGAGGGGGTGGCATGCTTTTTTATGGGATGTTGGGAAAACTAGCCAGAAATATTTTCACAGACACCTAATCAAAGATTCATTATTGACTAATTGGAAGAAAATACGGAAAAAACACTATTTAAAAATACCAATTTGGATTTCAACAATGGAGGCGATGATTCACCCAAATAATTTGGATATTACTAAAATGATTAAATATAAGGACCTATTGGGTACTCAAGAAAATCTGAAATCGTGGCAAGAACTCCAAGATTGGGGACTAAAAATTGATCAGTCGCCATATCTTCAAATTCAAAGTAGATATAAACAGGACAAGAAAGAATTTGGAATTAACAATAAACTCCAGCAATTAGATAAAATTTTATTAGGATCAGGCAAAAAATATGTATATATATTTTTATAATTATTTATTAGAAGTAGAATTAGAAGAAGAAATTGTAAAAGGGAACATGATAGCCTGGAGTAGGAATATAGGACACAGTATCACCATAACAGAATGGGAAAAGGTCTGGGGTAGAAATAATAAAATTACAAAATCAGTAGCATACAAAGAAAATGCCTATAAAATGTTTTACAGATGGCACCTTCCCCCTTCGAGATTAGTGAAGATGCACCCCAATATGAGTCCAAATTGCTGGAAATGCAAAAAAAAAAAAAAAAAAAAGAGGGAACTTTCTTCCATATGTGGTGGTCCTGTATAGAAGCTCAAAAATATTGGCAGAAAATTAGAAATTGGCTGGAGGAAATGACAAGACAACAGATCGAATTCAAACCAGAGTCCTTTTTATTAGGGATCTTTGATAAACAAATACCAAAAAAAGTGAAATATATAATAATACATAGTTTGACAGCAGCCAGATTGGCTTTTGCACAATGTTGGAAACAGCCTCATGTTCCATTAGAGGAGATGATTATTCAAAATATTTCAAGTTGTGCAGAAATGGACAAATTAACCTTGGCATTAAAAAATAAAGACACTTCAATATACTACAACAGCTGGAACTGCTGGTACAAATGGATAGACCAAAGATAGATTTTACACTAAAAGGCAAAAGAAGATAGGATAGAACCATAGTAGTGATATACAGAAATATGTAAGGATTAAGTGTGTATATGGCATAAATTAGGGATAAAAAGGAGGTCTCACAAACTGTTGAAGATGAAAATGTTTTTAATTGTTTTCTATCTTTTTCTTTCTATTTTCTTCTTCCTTCCTTTTCTTTTTCTCTCTTACATTTATGTAT
The DNA here is from genome assembly GCF_049901715.1 of Pseudonaja textilis. Classification (NCBI taxonomy): domain Eukaryota; kingdom Metazoa; phylum Chordata; class Lepidosauria; order Squamata; family Elapidae; genus Pseudonaja; species Pseudonaja textilis. Next base: position 13,078,547 of record NC_141998.1, on the reverse strand, counting down.
GTGTTGTTGGTCTGTTTTAATTGTAAAATCGATAAAATTTATTTAAAAAAATTAATCTGGTGGTTGTTTAAATGTGTTTAAAATGGCAGTACTCCTTGAAGAATTAAAAGTGGAACTTAAAAAATAAAAGAAGAGTTGCAAGAGGGAGGAGGATCCTTTGGCTTCGCACTTCAATTCTTAGAAATGGAGATTTTGAACTATGAAAAAAAAAATCAAGAAACGCTTGAAGAACAAGAAGGGTTGGACAAAGAAGAAGCTGCCTTTATATGATCAAACAATGCAATGTGGGGTAAAATGTAGAAAGGGGAGGAAAGGAGTTAAAAATTCAAGATTTGAGGAAACAACTAAAAAAAAGGAATAGTTTGAAAAGTAAACACAACATTAGAAGGAAGTAGAAGAGAGGATTACAGAAGGGAGAATCAGAGAGAGGGTGGACAAAAAGGGTGGTGAGAAAAAGAGGGGAAAGATAAAAAGGAAAAGAAGTTATAAGGGACAGAAACAGGAAATAAAGGAACAGAGGAAACATCCAAGGACTAAATGTATTAGCCTACTTAAAAGACATAGAGATAATGGTTAAAAATATAAATTAAAAGAGAGGATTCTGCAAGGGTACAAGAGATAGTGTTGTTAGATTAGAAATAGTAATGAGCTAGAAAATATGAAACATAGGTGATTAAAGTGAAAGACAAAACTGGTATTGTTTTGTAATGGAATGCTTACTAATAATTAAATGTAATAAAGAGAGAAAGGGAATAAAAGTAAAAGAAGTGGAAATAAGAGGAAGGAATAAAAAATACTTTAAATGTTCTTAATGATTTATAAAATACAATTGAAAAGAAATGCAAAAGATTTATAATGAAATCAATATCAGTTGCCTGGATGAATTTGAATAGAATAAGCATTTTATTCATTGTTTTTATATATTTTTTCTTTTTTTAGAATTTAGTGTGTATTCTTAATTCTGTACCAAGCAGAATTTGGTTGATAAGAGTTATATGATATAAAATAGATATTAGAAACTGATTGTTATAATTGTATAATGTATAAAGAAAAAGTCCACCTAAATATAAATATTCTGAATTTCCCTCCAAAACAGTTGGAGCTAACGGTTAGGGTCATATAAAGTTAGTTTCACTTTAGCACAGTTAACACAACTATCTACATTCAATACATAACATATTTAATTGGTTGTTCACTAAGACTCCTAGATCTCTCTCACAGTTACTGCTATTAAGCCTGGTTTCACCCAGCTTGTATATGTACTTTTATATGTAAGACTTTACTTTTCTCTGCACTGAATTTAATTTTGTCCAGATAATATTTCACAATTCAATACGACTGAATAGAAGGAAAAATAATATAAGAATAATAATGGCACAAACATTTAATACATGGCATAAAAGCACTCTCTAAAAATTCTTTCAAGAGACTCTAAAATTACAGAACAATTACAAACAACAAAACAATAGAAACATTCAGAAAATAAATAAAATGTAGTTGCTGAATGATCTTTACTCAAGCTAAGTTGCCCAGATCGAGTAAAGAAGCCCTTTGATAGATGAGGCTGCCATGTTATAGATACTGAGAACAGTATCATCATAGGCTTTGCCTATTTTTTTTCTAGACCTGCCAGGTAGATGCACAGATAAAGAGAAACCTAGCACTGATGGAATAAGTTGAAATACTCCTTGTAATCAAAAGAAACTATCCCATATCATAAAGCAGATATTTCATCATGTTTCATTAATGGGCTATTTGGCCCAAAGATCTGCTGGTAGAAGAATATGAAGAGATTCCAAAATTTGGGTCAAAAGGAAAAGAGAATGAAGAGTGGGCAGAAATCACCCCTTCAATTTTCCCAATATTTCTTTCCCCTGCTAGAGAAGAATGTGTTCCCCATCATGCCTTCTTGTTGTGCCTTTGAATTCTGTTTGTTCTATTATTTTATGAGAAAGACACAAAATGAATAAAATATTTATTGAGCAGTTCTTTCGTTTTTCACTTTTAAGAGTGAAAATAAATGCTAGAGCTACCTGATGGAAGTTTGATCTGTGGAGAAATAAAGCTTTGGAGTCAAAGTTGGTGGCTGGCTTCACAATCACCATGTTTGATTTATTTATTCTGATTTTGTGTCTTCAGGAAAACCAGTTAGTTCTTGTCATTCACAGACTCGGTTAAACATATTGTCCGGTGAGGCTCCATTCAAAATCCAAGAAAGAAAACCTTAGACTCCATTGTTATAGAGAAAATGACTTTTACTGAATTTGAAGTGGTAGCATGAAGAGGTGGTATTCAGCAGGTTCTGACCAGTTCTGGAGAACCGGTAGTGAAAATTTTGAATAGTTCTGAGAACCAGCAAATACCACCTCTGACTGGCCCTGCCCCCATCTATTCTCTGCCTCCTGAGTCCCAGCTGATTGTCTGGGACTTCTTTTGTTGCCCTGCACAGGAAAATGGAGCTGGAAAGCAGGTTAGTGGGGTGGGGAAGGAATGGAGATTTTGCAGTATCCTTCTCTTGCCACACTCATCAAGCCATGCCCATAGAACCGGTAGTAAAAATTTTTGAATCCCACCACTGATCAGAAGGAATACAAGATCTGAGACAATAGGTGTGAAAATCACATATAGAAAGTTATTCTATGTTCCCACCCCCAATAGTTCAAACTGGCCATCCAATCTGAGGTGTGTATAATGTCATGTGGGTGCATCCTCAGGTGGCATTTCTCACATCTGGTATGCCAAGATGGTTGGCCTTGGCCTAGAGAGATAAGATGCTATATGTGCGCAGAAAGCAAGTAAGCATAATCAAGTAAGCATCCCAACTTTTACAATACATCAACTTCATCCTCAGCACCCTTCCCCCCCACACGAAGTCCAATTATTCTCCCCCCCTGCCATTTCTATGGCAGCCGGAAATAGACCAAGCAGAAGAAAGATTCTTGGAGGCTGACACGTATACTATAATGGTTTAGTGGCTTATGTAAGTTGTCTAAATGGTGATTCACAGTCAAGGTATAATGTAGTGCATTGTTTGAGTTTAGCCAATTATGGTGTGTTCAATAGACTATTATTAGGGAAGCCATTGCTTAGCATGATATGGGAACCCAGTTAAAGTGTCTCCTTCTTCAAAAATGCAGGAAAAGGGGTTCAGTAATCCCAATGATTTCTGGCTTTCACCACAAAACTCAGAGTGGAAGGTAGCCTTCAACAAAGTAGTTAGAAATACCTGCTATTTATCAATTTATCAGTTTCTATTTATTAATGTTAGATTTTTATTTCACATACCTAATCCTCCTGTCTCTATTTTTCCACCTGGGAGGTGGTTTGAGCTTGCCCAAAATCACCCAGCTGGCTTTCATACCTAAGGAGGCACTAGAACTCAGTCTCCTGGTGATTGGCTCAAGTCACCTAGATGTCTTTCATGCCTAAAGTAGGACTAGAACTCACAGTCTCCTGGTGATTGGCTGAAAGCTATCAGCTATCAGTCAGCTATCATGTCTAAAGTGGGAATAGAACTTCTGCCTTATAGATCAGAACCAGAACCATTACACCAAGCTAGTTAAACTGGTTACCATAGATGGAACTTTTATCTCACCCCTCCCTCAAAAAACAAATTCCCAATGCTCCTTTATGAATTCTACAGCTATCGAGGGAACAAAATTACATTATATTGTTACAAAGGAGATGTGAATATTGGCATTACTTGCAAGGAATGAGAAAGCCACCAGCTGAATGTGCAATAGGAGATTTTATGTCTTGGGGTTTAATTTAAGCTTTTTGTATTTTCAGCATATTTGCTCTGATCCATAGTTCTCTGCTTCCCACAACTTGGGAGATTTGTTGACAGAAATCTGTGACCCAGTCCTTTGACTCCAGCAAGATACATAGCCAGCTCAATTATCCCCTGCAGTTTTGCCAGAACTGGTTTTCTCCCATTGGATGTAATCCCTAAATTTTCTTTCAGAATGCAGCATACGCTAACCATCTAGGTTACCTTCAGAGTTCTTAGGATGCGGGCTTGCTAGATTATGATAATACTGTGAACATCTTGCAAAATAAAAAAGAATATTTCCCATTATGCCACAAGGAACTGGTAGCAAGCAACTATATTTCAGGTGTTTTCTTTCAGTGTATGAATGTGGGGTGCAGGCTTATGGGTCTACTTTCCACTTTCCATTATCAGGAGGGAAAGGAGCCTTTGCATCCTTGTGCCTCTTAATATTTTATTTGGATGCATATTTTGGTATTATTTCTAGCTAATTTGTATGATGTTTTATTGATTTGAGTATTTCAGTGTTGATTTTTTTGTTATTTATATTATATATTTATTTACGAAAGTCACCTTGACAGGGTATTTACTAGGGCTAATGCAGTGCTTTTGATTTAGTTACAGCAAGGGGCATGAATATAGCACCTATTTGTAGCTGCAGCTAGTTCAGAAAGTGAACTATATTTGTGGAATCTCCTCTCTCCTACCATCAAATTATCTCACTTGCAAACAGCCACCATTGCCCTTAAAGGAATTTCTTGATGAATAATTCCCCATCTACCTCAGAAGTTAAGCTTTCTCCCCATACCTGTACATACTGACCATGATGCTCTGAATTGCATCATACTCATGTCAGAAGCACCAAGGCACTTCTGGGTTGAAAGGATTACCTTTACTTTAAACTCTGAGTTTTAAAACTTTAAGAATAAGCCAGGGGAAAACCCTTTTCACTACTAATCTCTACCTCACCAAAAATCAATCACTGTGAAACCATTCAAACAAACAGAAACCATGTGCCTTCAACTTCTACTCACCAAGATTCCCTGGGCAGAGACTTCCTGAGTGGAGATTTCCTGCCAGCTGAAATTGGAGTCAGCTATACAAGTAGATCAGACAACAACAGCAAAGCAATAAATCTTTCTCACCAAGCTGATCACCAGCAAAGCAATAACCCTTTACTTTGCTGACTTATTACTTTGTTCTGTCTTTTAAATTGCTGGCTGAATATAAAGACAGGCAGTCAAACTCTACAAAAGCTTCCATACAAAGTATGCCTTGGGTCACAAGGCATCCTCAAATATAACTCATGGTTATGTCGAGATTCATCTAATGTCCAATTCTTTGCATAGCTGACTTCATAGTGTAAAATTATAGTGATCTTCATCCCATAATGATGGAGCAAAGGGTGAGACACCAGCACAGATCTGGGGTCCAGGCAAGGGTAAAGGAAACTCCCCCAACCCAACCAAGGGTCAGTTCAGTGACCAATCAGGATTACAGATGTGACCACATGACATGAACTACATTTCCCATGATGCATTAACTACATTTCCCATGAGGCATTCCTTTAAGGGGACAGCTCTCAATTCCTAACTATCCCACTTCCCAGTTAACTGTATACTGTCTGGACAGCACACTCCCCACCTGGAATTATAAATTCCACTACCAACTATCAATTAACTATATACTGTCTATGCTTTATAAATTCTACTACCAACTAAAGTGAACAACTAAGAAAAACAGTAATAGCATCAAACAATACAGTGAGGAAGATACAAAGCATGTAAAGCTTGAGGTTCAATCTTCAAGTTCAGTCTTCCTCTGCAGCAACACTAGGTTGGTGACTGGTCTGGTGTAGAGCTTCTTGGTGAAAGTCTGCTGGTTGCAGGAAGAATCAAGTGACCTCACTATCAGGACCTCAACTTGGCGGACTAGTCCATCAGAGCTGGGTAGGATTTGATACACAAGTCCCAAGGGCCACAGGTTCCAATGCACATCCTTGTCTTTTAGCAAGACAAGGTCCCTTTCTTCGAGGTTCGGTTCTTTGGTCTTCCTTTTATGGCGGTCTTGTAGGGTAGATAGGTATTCTTGCTTCCAACAGTTCCAGAAGGTGTTGGCAAGCTGCTGAACTTGTCTCCATTGTTGTTTGTACAAGTCTTTAGAATCAAAGTTCCCTAAGAGTGCAGGCCAGTCACCTGTCTTCTGAGTTAGCAAGGTGGCTGGAATGAGAATAGTTAGATTCTCAGGATCTGAGGAAACCAGAACTAAAGGTTGACCATTGATGGTAGCTGCTACTTCTGCCATCAGGGTGGATAGGGTCTCATGCGTCAGCATAGGTGTCTTCATCAACATGGAATCCAGGATCCTGTGAGCTATTCTGATCATGTGTTCCCACGTTCCTCCCATGTGGGATGCTTGGGAGGATTAAATATCCATACACAATTGTGAGCTTTAAGGTAGCCATCAATTCCCGAGTTAGGGTGAATGCCTTCATCTATCTGTAATTCTTTACAAGCTCCTACAAAGTTCATTCCACGGTCAGATCTGAATACCTTGACTGTGCCTCTATAGGCTTGAAATCTTCTTAGGGTGTTGATAAAGCAAGAGACATCCATAGATTCGATGACTTCAATATGGACAGCTCGGCTACTGAGACATGTTAAGAGCACTGCCCATCATTTGCTGTTAGCTTGACCCCCGCTGGTCCTGCAGGCAGACACTGACCAAGGGCCGAATACATCTAGGCTTACATTGGTGAACAGTGGTTCAGGTCTCAGAAGCTTGGGTGGCAGGTCAGCCATCATCTGGTGTAGAGTCGCACCCTGTTGTTTGCAACAATGTAGGCACCTATGCAAAACAGTTGTGATGCATGTTTTGGCACCAACAATCCAGTGTCCATTCGCTCTGATGGCACCTTCTGTGAAGTGGCAGCCTTTATGGAGGACGGCTTCATGGTAGGCTTGTTACACATTGGTGAGCAGGAAAGATGATGGGGTGTTTGTTATTTAAGGCCATTTCAGCTTTGTCTAGGTGTCCACCTACTTGAAGTAACTCTTGGTTGTCGAGGTATGGGTTTAATCCGAGAAGTGGGCTAGATTCCGGTATGGGCTTTCAGGCACCTGAATTCTAGTGGATATGCAACTCAAGATCTATCATCTTCATTATCATATCCGCTAGTTCCGTGGCCAGCACAGCTCTGCAGAATTCCAGCTGTGGTATGGTATAACCTTGTTGTGGTGCTAGTTTTGCCTTTCCCATGACAAATCCAACATAAACATTGCTCTCCCCACTGTAGACCCTGAGGTAAGCCACAGCTGCTACTGCCTTTGTTGATGCATCTGAAAAGACATGCATTTCCTTTCTTTGTGCTGTGGAGGGTGAGATAGGAACATACATGCGCTGTAGGTGAATGTCCTGGAGGCAACTTAGAGAGTTGCACCATGTCTCCCATTTTTGCTTCTGTTCTGGTGGAAGCAGTTCATCCCAATCTTTAGTGTTTTGGGAGAGCATGCACAGTAGGAGTCTAACTTGAATGATGACAGGAGCTTTGAACCCTAGAGGATTGAACAGGCTGTTCACCGTCGATAGTATCCCTCTCCTTGTGAAGTCAGTTTTTTTGGGTTGGGGTTCTGAAGGTGAAGAAGCCCTTCTTCAAGTCCCAACACAGACTGAGACTGCATTGGATGAGGGGGGTGTCACTGTCGAAATTGAGGTCTTGCAGTCCCTTGGCATGATCCTCAGGATTGAAGGTCTTTAGCACTTCCTCACTATTGGAAGCTATCTTGTGTAGCCTAAGGGTGGCATTCAGTAGCATTTGCCATGTATTCTTCAATAGAAGGATGGGTACAGATTTCAAGCCATCATTCATATTGAAGTCATGTTCCACAAAGCATGTGGTGTCTGCCCCGTATCAAGAGTGTCTCTGCCCTCTTGAGCTGTATGTTGTAGACCATAGTTGGCAATTGCAGGGGAAGAGCCATTTCCAAAGACATGCACTCCCATTTTCTATTCTGAAATCTGTTGCTTGTGCTGTTCATCACTGAACCACAGGAAATGGAGGTAGTTGCGGTGATCTTTCCAGACAAGAAAAGAGTAGAACATCTGCTGTACATCGGCCTTTTCCGAAGTGGATGAGCATCCCAAGCAGACTGTTCATGAGATCAGGTCCTGTAAGAAGGGACTTGTTCAGAGAGTGGCCTTGGAACTGTGTGCTGGCATTGAAGACTACACATATTTGGCCTGGTTTCTGAGGATGGTACACTCCAAAGAACGGCAGGTACCAACATTCTTCATCTTTCCCCAGGGGTGGGGCAGGCTCAGTATGCCCATTCTGTACCATCTTGTCCATGAACTCCATCAAGTGAGCTTTTATCTCTGGCTTCCGGTTCATGATTTGTCTCAGACTGAAGAGGCAAGAGAGCACATGTTCTTGGGTGTTTTGGCAAGCGTCTGGGTATGTGAAAGGGTAGTGGAGCGACCCAGCTCTCGGTAGCATCCTGTTGAAATTCCTTATCCATGAGCTGTAGAAACATTTTGTCCTCAATAGACAAGGCCAAGTCAATGTCTTCTTTGCTAGTCAGAAACAGTGTCTCTCTTAAGACAGGTTTGACTGTCGAAAGCATGAAGTGTTCTTGGCACAGTTTCAGATGGAATGCTCTTCCATTATTGAGAATGAATGTTACTAGGGCATTTGCCTGGGTTGGGGTCTGCAGATGATCGACACAGACTATTCCTGTGATTCCCCATCCTAATATTGACTTGAAGGTAAATGGGGATCCTTTTGGACCTGTGATAACTTCCTGGTGAATGATAACGTCAGGTGCATCTACTCCTAGCAAGAGCAGAACAAACTACGTCAGGCTACAGAACTTTTTCCCATTCAATTAACAAGAATGAACTTCTGAAAACCAAATGTATCAAAAGGAATCCTTTATTAAGATGAGACAATTCATGTGGGAGTTTAAAGCAGTGTCTAAGATCTCTCAGGTTTTCAGGGAGAGATAAGGGAGTTTAGAACCCCTCCCCTTATCTTGATGTGTATTTAGTGAAACAAAAGCCAGTATGTTAATTCCCCCCCCACCCCTTTTGTAAAAAATGATCTTTTTCAGTTTCTCAGGGCATACCTAATTTTCCCTCACCCCCTTTCAGAACGAACTTTTCCAGAGGTTCCCAGGACACATCTCACTGTGGAATTTTTATGGTCTTCTCATTTTCTGGCTGTGCCTTTCAGAGGTGATAGGTTCCGGCTATCTGGGTTTCCTCCCTCCATTGTATCATGTGTAGGTTATACAAAATTTGATATAAGATTAAATATATTCAGGTTACATCAAGAAAGGATTTCTTTATCAGTCTCCCGGTCCTTTTTTTCTTCCACCGAAGAAATGACAGCTACATGGATCTGACATTCTGCCCTCCTTAAAAAACAGATAGGTCTATGTTGTGACTCAGAGGTTTGAACCTGCTCTGTCAGAAGACATAGGCTCAAGTGATGAGGAAGATCTGGCATTAAGGTTTGAGCCTGTCTTGTTGAGTGACATAGACGGGAGTCAGGAGGAAGAGGAGGACTTGGTTCTAAGATTTGAGCCTGCTTTACTGGAAGTTTCAGAGTTGTCTTCCTCTCCAGAAACTTCCTCCCTGATTGTGCCTCAGGTGTCGGCAGATAATCAGGAGAGTGTGCCGGAGTCATTAGCTGAAGATCAACCCAAGAAATGCTGGTTTGATGCAAGGCAAAGACGCAGGCAGAAATGTGATATACAACATAAAAAGAAAAAAGACTGACACACCCCTCAGGGAATATAAGGAGACGTGTTAGCTCTGACTTCCTGTTCGGGTCAACTTGTTTATTCGTGATAGCATCTTGGACAAACTCTCTCCATGCGGCATTCGCTTCTTGATTTACGGTCTTGTTTGTTATCTGACTTGGCAGGCAGCTTCTGGAAGACTGTCAAGGATTCCTCCAGTCAAAGGAAGTTAACTCTGTCGTTCCTGGTCCTATCTGTTTGTGTATTTTCCTTTGGAAATTTGGACTCTCACCTTGTGGCTACAGGTGAGACAGAACAGGTCTACCTGGAAAACAAAAATCATGCATTACATTTGCAATTCAAGATGGTTTATCAGGGTATCTTAGGTGGAACTTTTGTAGTAATATGGGTGCTTTTACATGTCATTTGGCTACCCACTCATTTTCTGAGGAAGGAAGGTGTTTCCAAGCTACTAAATATTGTTTGGATCCATGGTGAGTGTGTGAATCAAGGATATCTTTAATTTCAAAATGTTGTTCCCCATGTACTATGGTGAGGGTTGGAGGTGTGGGAAGGGGGTGGGGGGTCTGAGGTTTGAAGTGATCTCTGGTTTGAGCAAGCTACAGTAAAATACTGGATGAATCTGCCTAAGTGTTTTTGGAAGTTGAAGCTCTACCATCACGGTGTTAATTATTCTGGAGATGGGGAATGGGCCAATGAATTTTGGCCCAAATTTCTTAGAGGGTTGTAATGATTTTAAGAATTTTGTGGATAAATATACATGGTCCCCAATCTTGAAAGATTTAGGATTGCAGCGTTTTTTGTCTGCTTGAGCTTTTAAAACTGCTCTAACTTCCTGTAAAGATAATCTTACCACTGGCCACATGGCTTGTAAGTTATCTATCCATTCCTTAAGGGAGGGGATTTTAGGTTATTTAATGGGTGGTTCCAGCATGGGGTTGAATTCTTGGCCCATGGCTACCTGGAATGGGGTTAAACCCATGCTGCTATTAACTGAGTTATTGCATGCTACCTCTGCAAAAGGAAGAAGGTCAGTCCAATTGTCCTGTTGGTAATTAATAAAGCATCTTAAATATTGTTCTAATACGCTTTTAACTCTCCCCATCGATCCATCTGTCTGGGGTGACTTGATGACGACAACCCCTGGGTGGAGCCACGGTTTAAAGATGCCTGCCAAAATTTGGATGTGAACTGAACACTCCTATCTGAGATAATCTGTTGGGAAGCTTCATGAAGGTGATAAATGTGTATTAGGAACATCTTTGCCAATGCCTTGGCAGTTGGGATCTTTTGGCATGGAATAAAGTGAACCTGTTTGGAAAAAAGAACAGTTACAGCCCAAATGACAGTATTTCCGGCACTTTCAGGAAGCTCCACTATAAAGTCCATAGAGATCCCTTTCCAGGAAGCAGAAGGGTCTGCTACTGTTTGTAAAAGTCCAGGATATTTCCCTTGTCTTCTCTTTGCAGCAGCACAGGTGGGGCAGCCCTCAACATAGTTTTCAATGTCCTTTCTGAGGGATGGCCACCAAAATTGTCTTTTGATGAGGTACAGTTTTTACACACCCAAAGTGTCCCACTATTTTGAAGTTGTGGCAGCATTTCATGAGGTCCATTCTCTGGCTTGCAGGGACGTAAAGTTTGTTTTCTACCCAAGCCAGTCCATCTTTGAGTAAACAAGTGTTTTTGTTAGCCTGGAGCCAGTTGTCCTTAAGTAGTGCCTCTTTAAATATTGATGTCATTGTGTCTTTAGACAGTGATGGTTTTCTTTTCTCTTGTGCCCGGGTGATTACTATGGCTGCTAGTTGGATCAGTTGGATCATTTGTTTTATAACCTCAATCTTTTTGCTGCTGTATTGGGGTTTTCTGGACAGTGCATCTGCTAAAAAGTTCTTTCTCCCAGGAAAATATTTGAGAGTGAAATTAAACTGTTTAAAGTATTGAGCCCACCTTGCTTGTTTTTTGGAGAGTTTCTGTGGATTTCTCAGGGCTTCCAGATGTTTGTGATCAGTCCATACTTCAAAGGGGATTTGGTTTCCTTCCAGGAAATGTCCCCATGTGAGCATTGCCCGCTGCACAGCATATGCCTCTTTCTCCCATATGGCCCATCTTTGCTCAGTTTCCGTCAGTTTCTTGGATGTATAAGCACATTGTTGTAATTGTCCATTTCCATTCTTTTGGAGGAGGACTGCTCCAACTACAACATCACTAGAGTCTGCTTGGATGACAAAAGGTTGTTCGGGATCTGGGTGCTTAAGGAGCGGTTCTGCTGGGAATAGATGTTTGAGTGTCTTGAATGCTGCTTGGCATTCCATTGTCCAGATAACGGGTTGCCTTGGTTTGGGTTTCTCCCCCACCCTTTCATTTTTAGCAAGTTCGTGATAGGGAGGGCAATGTTTGCAAAAGCTGGAATGAATTGGTGATAAAAGTTTGCAAACCCCAGGAAGCTTTGCAGTTGTTTGCGGGTGTGAGGTGGGTCCCAGTCCATTACAGCTTTTGCTTTCTGTGGGTCCATCTCTATTCCCTCGTGGGATATTCTATACCTCAAGTCGTCAATTTTTTCTTGGTGGAATTTGCATTTAGAGAGTTTTGCATATAGTTTAGCATTTAAGAGTTTCACGAGGACTGCATGGAGTAGTTCGATGTGTTCTTCCATCATTTCTGTGTAGATTAAAATATCATCAAGATACACTAAAACTCCTTTATATTAAAATTCATGAAGGGTTTCATTGATCAATTGTATAAACATGGCAGGTGCTCCTTGAAGTCCAAAAGGGAACACTTCAAATTGGTAGCATCCCAATGGTGTGTTAAAAGCTGTCTTCTACTCATCCCCTTCCTTTATTCTTATGCGGTGATATGCCTCTCATAGATCTAACTTTGAAAAAAAAAATTCCTTTTGAGGGGTGGGTTAACATGTCCTTCATGAGGGGGAGTGGGTACATATTCTCTTTGCTAATCACGTTCAATTTTTGGTAATTCACGCACAGACGCATGAAGCCATCTTTCTTTTCATGGAATAATACTGGGGCAGCTATTTTTGGTTGGGTGGGTTCGATGAAGCCCCTTTTAAAAATTTTATCGATAAATGCTTTGAGTTCTTTCAGTTCTCTGGGAGACATGCAGTACATTTGTGGTTTGGGGAGTTTAGCCCCTGGTAGGATTTCGATAGCGTAGTCTGTGGCTCGATAGGGTGAGAGTTCATCACAAGCTTCCTCACTAAATGCTTGGGCCAGGTCCTGGTACTCATTGGGAACGTTAATGGGTTCAGCCAACTGTCCGGTCATGGCTGATTCTCTGTTCTCTGTCCCTTTCTTTATCCTTTCCTCTGAGCTTTTTGCAAATACTGTCTCTCTGGAATTGTACGGTTCCTTTCCTCCAATTTATTTTTGGATTCCATTTCCACAGCCATGTGAGACCTAGGACCAGTGGCTCTTCCATTCCTGGGGCTACAATGAATGTGAACATCTCACTATGGTTCCCAAGTCTTATTTTAAATGGTTTTGTGGTGAACCTGGCTGGCTCCCCCACACCCACTATAGCTCCATCTAATTGACAGAAAGCAATGGGATTTTCCATTTCTTTCAGTTGGATTCCCAATTTATCTGCAAGGGAGTGGGTTATTAGGCATTGGGTGCATCCCAAATCCAGCAATGCTGCAACTTCCTCTCCCTTCCCTCAGCTGGGGATAAACAGTCTCGGGGTAGGGTGATTGGTTCAATTGGATTGCTTACCAGTGGGTCATCTTCCAGATCACTTTCAGACTGGCTCAGGTCCTCTCAGACTGTTTGGGATTCTTCCTCAGAATTGGGGGGGTGGGAATCAGAATCCCACAGCTACTCAGCCTCTCAGGCCAGTCTCCTTTCCTTGAGGGCTGGATGTTCCAGGTTTCCACCTGATGGGTGGTCTATCTTTCTGGCAGGGGTCTTTGAACGGCATTCTGCTGTGTGATGTCCCTCCTTTCCACATTTAAAGCAACCAGACGTTCTTGGAGTCATGGTGGATTGGGATTTGAAGACTTCCCATTTCCCCTGGGGTGGGGACCTTTTCCAAAACTTGCCAGTGAGGTACCGGTTTCGAGTCATGTCTATCTCTGCCTCCTCTGCCATCATGTACCATTCGTGCAGGAAGTTTGGGGCTGCATGGGCCAGGCAGGCAGCATATAGGTCATCATTTAGTCCATCTTTGAACCAACAGACTAGGATATCCTCTGGCCAGTGTACCCGGCTGGCCAGTAAATGAAATTCCTTGGTGTATTCTGCTACCAGGTGACGGCCTTGTTTTACGACTCTAATGCAGTCACAGGCTTTTCTATTGGTGAGGGGGTCCTCGAAGCGGTGGCGTAAGGCAGTCATGAGGCAATCAAGGTTCCTTAATTCTGGGGCATTGACATTGTGGAGCATCACCATCCATCTGGCTGCTGCCCCTTCAAGGGCCAGGGTGACAACTGGTACTCAGGACTCCTGGGTTGGGAAATTCCACCCATATTCTTGCACGTAGGTGGGCACTTGCACCAGGAAAAATGCCAGTTTCTGGGGGTCTCCATCAAATTTTATCCCCAAGGGCAGGATCTTCCTCTGCAGTTGGATGTTTCTTGGTTGGCCATGGTTAATCCCCTGATTCAGGGCGTTTATGTGTGGCTGCTAGTTCTTCGGCTTGTCCCTCTGCCCGATCAATCTCTGCTGGATCCGGGGTGGCAGCTTGGGTTCTCTCATTTTCTGGTTCCCTCACTCTCCTGCGTTTTCATCCTGGTGCATCCCTCACCTAGAGGTTCTCCAGGGCTTCCCTCACGAGGCGATTTATGTACCGTCTCATTCGGTCATTGGGTGGTGGCTCCTCGCACCATTCTTCCTGAGCTGATAGGGCCTCCAGCTCCAATTTCCTCTTGGGTTTACGATTACCCCGGGTGAGGGTTACTCCTCTGGTTCTTCCATCCCAGATGTCTCTTTTTCCTCCACCTATAGACCATGGGGCTTGGTGGAGGTTTTGCAGGCAGCTTCTCTGTCTTCGATGGGGTGCACCAAGTCAGTATCTGGCTGGGTAAGTGTCAATGTTTCTCCCCAGCATTTGGCTCCCCCTTGCTCCTTGCTGCATTCAGACATTTTTCTTCTTTTGCAAGGTCCCCTCGGTAGAGTGAAAGGTTTTCTTTTTTTTAAAAAAATTCTCTCCAGGCTGACCTCTATTGCAGATGCTGCTTTATGTCAGGCTACAGAACTTTTTCCCATTCAATTAACAAGAATGAACTTCTGAAAACCAAACGTATCAAGGGGAATCCTTTATTGAGATGAGACAATTCATGTAGGAGTTCAAAGCAGTGTCTAAGGTCTCTCAGGCATACAGAGAGAGATAAGGGAATTTAGAACCCCTTCCCTTATCTCGATGTGTATTTAGTGAAACAAAAGCCAATATGTTAATTCCCCCCCACCCCTTTTGTCAGAAACAATCTTTTTCACAGTTTCCCAAGGCATACCTAATTTCTCCCTACCCACTTTCAGAACGAACTTTTCCAGAAGTTCCCAGGACACATCTCACTGTGGAATTGTTTTTTAAAAAACAATTTTATTGGTTTTTTTTTACAAACAAAGAAAACAGACAAAACATAAAAGCATCAGCTCTCTTCCATACTTATATACAAACAGTGTGTCAGTTGGTTCATCAGTTTTGTGCATTCATTTCATAGTCTCAATTACAGTTATGTTACATAATAGCTCTTATTATCAATCCAAACTTATATATCCTCATATCATTATTAAAGAAAATCATTTGACTATACTTTTATTCATTCATACTTTATGAGATAACTATAATTTAGGTAATTTATTCTATAACAAATCATATAATCATACCAATTCTATCCTAAAAAAACACTTTATAGATGTGATGTCAAATAGCAAAAGAAAAAGAAAAAGCAAAGATATTCCTTATTATCTAACATTCTAAATATTCTATTATTGTATTTCATTGTCCAACCATTGATAGAAAAGGTCCCAAATTTTATAAAATTGTTTATCTTCTTGCTCTCTAATTTCAAATGTCACTCATCTCAGCACATTCCAATATTTTCTTAATAATTTCTTCCTGCAATGGAATTTTCTCATTTTTCCAATTTTTACCAAATACAATCCTAGCCGCAGTTAATACATTTACAATCAGATATTTCAAGTCTTTACTGTATACATCTGGTACGATTCCCAATAAAAAGAACTCTGGTTTCAAATCTATGTGTTTCTTTGTCATTTTTTCCAACCACATGCGGATTTTAGTCCAATATTTTCTAGCATCCTCACAAGTCCACCACATATGGTAATATGAGCCAGGTATCTGATGACATTTCCAGCATTTTTCAGATTTATTCTTGAACATTCTTGCTATCCTTGTCGGGGGAAAATGCCACCTGTAAAACATCTTATACAGATTTTCTTTATAAGCTGTAGACATTGTCATTTTATAATTTTGCGACCATAGTTTCTGCCATTTCTTTAAATCAATCCCATATCCAAAATTGTTCTTCCTCTAGCTTAATGCCCAATAAATAACCATATAGTTTTTTAATCACCTTTTCATCAGTACCTGTCAAGATCTTATCTAAATCAGTCTGTTTATCATAAAATCCCTCTGTTTTGGAATCTTCATCATACCTTGAGTGTATTTGCACATATGAAAACCAATTCATCTTTATACCTTGTTCCTCTAGATTTTGTATCGATTTAAGTTCACCCTTTTCATCTAGTAATTCCCCATATCTAACTGTTTGTTCCTTCTTATAGATTATAGGATAAGAAAATGCTCTATCGTCGATAACCAAACTGGAATTTTCAGATAACATTGTTTTTTTATCTTCTCCCAGTTTAACCACAAAGACTCCCATATATAATGTCTTCGGAAGTAACCCTGTGTTTTGGTTCCCTTATACCATAAAAAAGCATGCCAACCCAACAACAAATCATGACCTTCTAGTGTCAACAATCTAGTCTTTCTTAATGTTATCCATTCCTTAACCCACATCAAGTTTGCAGCTTGGTAGTACAGCTCCCAATTAGGCAGGCCAAAACCTCCTCTAATTCTAGCATCTTGCAAAAGCTTTAGCTTTATCCTCGCTTTCTTACCTTGCCATATATACTTCAACACAATTTTATTTAAGTCCTCAAAATAGTCTTTTCCAAGCCTAATTGGTATTGTTTGAAACAAAAATAAGATTCTGGGTAAAATATTCATCACCATATGTCTCTATCTTTTCCAATAGCTTCGGAGCTGTTTCTAAAGGATCTTCCAAAATAAAGGCTAAGTCATCCGCAAAGGCTTGCAATTTGAATTCTTCCTTTTTAATTTTCATTCCTTTTATACTTTTATCTTCTCTAATATTTCTATTCAACACTTCCAGAGTCAATACAAATAGCAAAGGAGATAGGGGACATCCTTGTCTTGTGCCTTTTCTTATATTAATAGAGTCTGTAGGTTCTCCCTCCATCATTACCTTTGCTGTTTGCTCATGATAAATAGCTTCTATTGCTTGGATAAATCTTCTAGCAAAACCCATCTGTTCCAATAGGAATAACATAAATCTCCAGTTCACATTGTCAAATGCCTTTTGGGCATCTAAGAATATCAAAGCCATTTGTTTTTCAGGATGCGCCTCATAGTATTCCAAAGTGTCCAGAATTACTCTCATATTGTCTCTAATTTGTCTCTTTGGCAGAAATCCATTTTGATCTGGATGGATAAAATTATTCAGATATTTTTTAAGTCTTTCTGCTAATATTGAAGCAAAAATTTTACAGTCTGCATTTAATAAAGAAATCGGTCCATAGTTCTTAATTTGCAGTGGATCAGCCTCCTCTTTTGGAATAAGTGTAATGTAAGCCTCTGACCATGTTTTAGGTATCATCTTCTTTGACATAGTTTCATTCATGACTTCTAACAATGGAATGCTCAATGATTCTTGTAATATTTTGTAGAATTCTGCCGGAAGCCCATCTGGACCTGGTGCTTTCCCATTATTTTGTTTCTTAAGTGCTTGACTTAATTCTATCATTGTTATATTACTTTCTAACATTTCTTCAGTCTCTTTGGATATCTTAGGTAAGTTTGCATTCTGTAAGTACTGTTTGACTTTTTCCTCATCAATATTCTCTTTCTTGTATAGTTGTCCATAGAAATCTCGAATAATTTCCTTTTTCTCCTTATTACCATAACAAACTTGGCCTTGGTCATCTATTAACTGCGATATTTTCCTTGACTCTTTCTCCTTTCTCAATTTATATGTAGCTATCTACTTGGCTTATTTGCATCTTCAAAATAATTCTGTTTAGCATTCCTAATTTTCTGTGCCAGTTCTTCTTTCTCTATTAAGCCCATTTTGTGTTTAGTTATGTCCAATTTCAGTTTGATATCTTTTTTCTGTGGCATTTTCTGTAGTTCTTTTTCAAGTCTTTTATACTCATCTTCCAAGGCTTTAGTGGCTTGCCTTTTCCTAATATTCTTTTTCCTTATGTAGTCTATTATCAGGCCTCTAGCATAAGCCTTCATTATATCCCAAACATTCTGCATTGAAGTATCTTCTTTTTTATTTTCTTTAACGAAAAAAGCCAGTTCTTTCTCGATCCATTGTATAAAATCCTTCTCCTTTAAAATAGTATTATTTAACGTCCATCTCGATCTTTTTTTTTGTCCCTTCCATTTAATTGTCAATGGGTTATGGTCTGCCCAAGTACTTGTTTCAATATTTATTTCTTGAACACTAGATATTAATTCTGTTGAGATCCAGATCATATCTAATCTGGACCATGATAAATGTCTATTTGAATAGAAAGTATATTGTTTGGTTTTAGCATTTCTTTCTCTCCATATATCTTTTAAAGTTAATTCATCTGTCATTTTAAAAAAGGATTTAGGAAGAATCTTTCTATTGTGCTTTGCTGTTGTTGCTATATAGTCCAATTTATTGTTCACAATTCTATTAAAGTCTCCCATCATAATTATATTAGCATAGTCCAGTCCAGTCATTTTCATGTGTAATTTTTTATAGAATTCTTCTTGTTTATCATTCGTAGATTGCAGTCAAGAGTATTTTTATATTATTGTCCATTATTTCCACCATTAATATTCTTCCATCTTCATCAGCGTAAATCAATTTTGCTGGGGTGGCCTCTTTAATATATAAAGCCACTCCTCTTTTCTTACATTGAGTCAGAGAAGTAAATATTTTCCCTAATTTTGGCTGTACTAACAATTGTTCATGTTGCTTTTTAATGTGTACTTCTTGTAAACAAATTATGTCAAACTTTAATTTCCCTAATTTATGAAAAATCTTCCTTCTCTTAGCAGCTGAATTCAGTCCATTTATATTCTTGTAATCAGTTTTTTCTCTTCCATGATTATATTTTATATTTAGGTTTAGCAGCTCTCGTAGATCTTGGTTCATGTTGATCTTTGATATCCACCTGTCCACCTACTGCGCCTTCTTCTTTTTCAATCTCCATTTGTTCCTCTTGGAATTCAATTAATGAGACCTCTTTTTCTGCCTCTTCCTCTCTCCTTCCAAAAAATTCTGCGTAGAAAAGTTCTGCTTTCTCAATTGAATCAATTCTATGTCTCTGTTCTTGCCATGTAAACATCAGTCCTTCTGGGATCAGCCATCTGTAATTCACCTCCTTTTTCAATAGCACTTTGGTCAAAAATCGATATTCTCTTCTCATCTCTCTCACTCTTCTGGGTATTTGTTTTAAGACCAGGATTTCTTTGCCTTTATATTTAGCGTCTTCTCTCTTGCCACTTGTAAAATTTGTGTTTTGATGGATTTTTAGTAAATCTGATGTGAACTTCTCTGGGTAGATTATTTCTCATCGCATATCTTGTAAAAACTCGGTATATCTCATCTACTCCATCCATCATCTTTTCCTCTGTTATTTCCAAAGCGTCAGCCAGAATTTCTATCATTATCGCAGCCAAATCTTGCCCTTTTTCTTCCTCTATGTTTTGAAATCTGAGATAGAATTCTGACCTCTCCATCTCCCACTTCAGCATCCCACTTTTATCTTGTTCAACCACTGTTAGTCTACTATCAATATTTCCAATCTTCTCCTCTCTTCGTTTACCCTCTTCTTCAACTTTTTGGAGTCTCTCATCGTACTTCACCATCATCTGTTGAATATTTTCCACTTTTTCATCAGTCTTCCCTGTTCTTTGTTCAATGGTGTCTGTTTTTATCTTAAGATCTTGGATTCCTTGTATAATCATCTGTAAGGTTACTTTTTCTTGTTCTTTATCTTGCTTTAACATTACCTGAATTGAACGTTGTCCTCCAGATGGTGGGGAGGCAGAAGTAGATGTAGAAGCACCCGGAGGTATGAGTTTCCTACTCATTTTAAATGATTCAAAATCTTCAAGTTCTTTCAAGTTTTAATCCAATTAGAAAGGTAGCCGATTATAATCCAGAATGGGAAGGTCCAATGGTAAAAAGCCCAATAGTAAAGGAGAAAAAAGAAAAAAGAAAAGATTCTTCAGGTTCTTCCAGACCCTAATCCAATTATGAAATAGTCCACAATAAAAAATAAAAATAAAAAGAAGAAGACCCAATGATAATAGTAATAATTATTAATAATTAATTTCATGCTGATGTCATTTTTACCAGTGACATCTTGTCTCTTTGGCTGAGTGCACACTAATTTAACTGGAACCTGGATTAGAAAAACACAGTTCCTAAATTCATGGTGTGGCATTTATTCATGGTGTGGCAAAAAAATTCCTCATGTGGAATCAACTGCCTCTTATCTAAACATTGTCTAGTCCAGTGGTTCCCAACCTTTTTTTGGCCATGCCCCACCTAAGCATCTCTCAAATTTTGATGCCCTTGCCCCTGTAACATATAATGCTTACTATTCAAAAAGTGAGCTCCTACTCACGCGGAGGAAGCCTAAAAGGCCATTTTGGTTTAAACAAGTTTCCAAAGAACATGGCATCCATGAAAGAGAAAAATAAAAGAACTTAAAAAAATAATAGTATGAAGGGATATGAAAAAACAGCAAATAAAGTTTCAAAGCATATAATAGAGAACTAAAATGCATAAATATAAAATAATTTTAATGAAAGTGTCAGTTTTGGAAGTCATATTAGCTTCCACACTGCCACATTCTTGAGCCTGGGAAAATGGGAGTGGGGAATTTCATGGAGTATATATGACTAGACATCATTGCATTCTTTTTTAAAGTCAAGGTCATGTAATTTCTGCACCTGACTGAGGAATGGTTGAAGGGATGTCTCAAATTGGGACAGATGGTGATTGGGGCATGTGGTGCAATAAGGAATGCAGGGGGTGGATTTGTAATTTTTTTACTTATTGGAGGGAAACCCAGAACTTTCAGATTTGGGATTTCCCAGATGTGCCAGTTTACTACTCTAATAAAAGGAAACATGTCTGTCTCAGAGTTATTGATTGGAGTTGAGGTTTTCTGGAATGCTGACAGAAAGCTTTTTCTGTAATACTTTGATCATATTAATTACTATACATATTAAAATAAAGTTATCTAACAAATTCAAAATACAATTTGAGCTAGTGGTGGGATTCAAACTACTGGTTCTGTCGGCATGGCTTGCTTGGTGGACGTGGCTTGGTGGTCATATGACTGGGTGGGTGTGCTTGGTGGTCATGTGACTGGGTGGGTATGGCCAATTCAATGTCACTCACATCAAGGGGTGCCTCGCCTGGCACATCCCCTCCCAGCCATTCCTTGTCACACTCAGCCTCAACGTATCTATAGTTCTATAAAAATGTTGTTCACCATTTTTTGACTTTATTATCTACATACTATAGATGTACTTTCATGGACCACTGAAAGGAGGAAATGGCTCATATGCTTTGTCCAAGAGTGTATTAAGCAACAGGCTTTTAAAGGGCTGCCAGAAAGAAGGTGGGGCAATGTATTTTCCAAAGCACAAGGCTTTGGGTGGAAACTGAACAAAGAGAGAAGCAACCTAAAACTAAGGAGAAACTTCCCAACAGTGAGAACAATTAACCAGTGGAACTGCTTGTCTCCAGAAGTTCTGGGTGCTTAATCATTGGAAGTTTTTGAGAAAAACTGGACAGCCATTTCTCTAAAATGGTATAGGGTTCCCCCAAGGTCCCTCTAAGTGTTTCCCAGGACCTCTACTCAAATTTATTTCATACTTTCATACATAAAATAGCCATTTGTGTAATACAACCTGCATATTGTTCAAAACAGTAATTATTATGGCTGATGTTTGACAGCAAGTCTAAAAGTCAAAGATCACAAGAGTGTTTCTTTCTCTGTATGTATACAAAACATCACATACCAGGAATAGCATATTAAGCTAGACTTATGCAACCTGATGTACAAAATAAATACATGCATATTTATGCTCTGGACTAGACATTGAATACATGTAAATCCTTCAAAAATATGTGGTAGCCCTGAGCAAAAGAAAGACAGTAAAATCACTCTAGATGTAGGGACAGAGTAAAATATTAACACATGATAAATAATGGAACAATTCTTTCTTTTTCTTCCTCTTTCTTTCTCTCTCTTTCTTCCTCTTTCTTTCTTTGTCTCTTTCTCTCCCTTCCTCTTTCTTTCTTGGTCCTTCCTTCCTTCCTTCCTTCCTTCCTTCCTTCCTTCCTTCCTTCCTTCCTTCCTTCCTTCCTTCCTTCCTTCCTTCCTTCTTTCTTTCTTTCTTTCTTTCTTTCTTTCTTTCTTTCTTTCTTTCTTTCTTTCTTTCTTGTCTCTCTCTCTCTCACACACACAAACACACACACCTGGTCTGGGACAAACAGTGATCTGGCGAGCTCCAGAGCAGCAGATGGTGGGAGAAAGAAGAAAACAAGCGGCGATGGCAACAGTGCTGCTGCTGCTGGAGGCAGCCCCAGTGTCAGCTTTGGAAGCTACATTCCAAACTGCCATATAACCTGAGAGTGGGAGGGGTGATTTCAATTGAGTAGCTCTAAGTAGGGAAAATAAAATTCTATTGTTAGTTCAAGGTCATTTAGCATGGTGCAGGATGTTATGAGGATCTTACTTTTGGACGGGTTGGACTGCATCACATTGGACCATGTGATGTGATGATGACCAAGTGGGGATAGATTTGTAGTTTGAGAAATTGTGGAAAGCTGACAAAACTTTTAGATTCAGGTTTCCACAGATGTGCTAGGTCCTATTCTAATAAAGGTACTTTTGAGATATGTTTGTCTCGGAGTTACTGATTGGAATGGAGGTTTGCTGGAACACTGACATTAACCCGAATCTAAAAGATTTTTCAACACTTTTCTGACCAATTTGACATGTTCTTCAATGGTTTTGCTGAATATAAGATATATTCAGGTAGACAAGGACCCATTTGTATAGGTGTGGATGCAACACTTTATTGATAGTTGCATAAATCCTGGGGGGGGTGGAGTCTGAAAGGCATGACTCAGAATTGGAAACTACCCAGAGGGCAGTTTTCCATTTGTCACCCTCCTTTATGTGGAATCTGTAGTAAACTTCTCTCAGATCTAGTTTGGTGAAGACCTTGCCTTTAGACAGGTGGTTTAATAATTCCTTCATGAGGGGGAGGGGGTAAATGTTTTTTATGCATACTGTGTTCATACCCCTAAAATCAACTCATAATATCAAGCCGCCATCTTTCTTTTCTTTGAACAGCACTGAGGTGGCCAAACTAGATTTGGCAGGTTCAATGAAATTAGTACCCCCGGTTGTAATTTCTGTATTATCCCTTTTAGGAGGCGAATTTTAGAAGGTGAATGCCATGGTGGAACAATACATTAGATACTATGTAAATTATCAGCAGGAAAGCTTGGAAGAGCTGTTGCCATTTGCACAAGTTGCTTACAATAATGCAATACATAGTTGTTGTGGCTCCGGGTTTGGATTCAGCTCCTGTGATTGATATGAGTTCAAGTGAAGAGGTTACGTCAGAACAATTTGAACCAGCCTGGCTTACTGATTGGACTGATAACCAGGATGAGGAGATGGACGTGACAAAGGACGACAGACCTGATGTATTAGAATTGTCAGGACCTTTGATCTCCTCTGGTTCTTTATCTGATGAACAGCCGGGAATGGCTGACAGGGAAGTTTTGAGAGAGTCTTCTAGTGGAGATGAGAACTTGGAAAATTTGTGGGTAAATGTAAAAAATAGAAGACGGTTGAAAAGGCAAAATCAGCTGGAGCAAATGAGAAGAGCAAGTCAGTAAATTAGCACGTTGCCTTAATGAGTATAAAAGGACACAGCTGGGCTGGTGCATTTTGCTAGGAACAAAATGACTATTTGAGTGAGGACGTTACAGCAAAGAGCTCTGAGGTTGAGGATTTATTGCCAGGACTGGTTTGCCGGACAGAGTAAGATTTATGCTGTGGTTTCTGCCAGCCGTTATCTAATAAGACTTCTTTCCGTTTGATTTAATTGTGAAACGGCTGCTTTCTGTTTTGTTCGTTTGAATTTCGAAGGGGAGTCATAACACATATTAGCACAGGCTTGACTCTGTTCCAAATCAACACTATCATGGAATTTGTCCCTATGCCAGAATTACCTAGGGAACCCCCAACATCTATGACTTTAATGGAATGGATGGACTCATTAAAGAAAGGTTGGAAAGATACAAAAAATAGTTTGACTGAAGCTGTTGAGGAATATAAAAAACAGGCAGACAAACATAGATCCCTTCAACCACCATTTAAAGTTGAGGACAAAGTGTTTTTGTCAACTAAATATCTCAAATTGAAACTTCCTAGTAGGAATTTGGGCCCTAAATTCTTAGGTCCATTCCCTATATCAGAAATAATCAATCCAGTCACAGTCCAATTCAGTCTTCCCCGGCTATTCGGGAAAATACACCCAGTGTTCCATAGTAGTTTATTGAAACCAGCTGTAGGGTCAAATCTAAAGCCGATACCAACAGCTCACCCCCAAACCTTTAATTGTACAGGGTGAGATACATTATAAAATCAAGAAAATCCTCAATTCTAGATTGCACTGAGGGAGATAACAATATTTGGTATTATGGAAAGATGCTACCTGGGTAAAAAGTTGGGATGTACATGCAGATAGATTGGTTAACCAATTTCATAATGAATTCCCCGACAAACCAAAGAGTCCCCTAGGGAGAGGCGGTTAAGGGAATTGCATTAACCCTTAGTTGTAATTTCTGTATTATCTCTATTAGGAGGTGAATTTTTCAAGAAGAGACATCTGTGAGCTTTGGAAGACATATTCCACACTGCTACATAACCTGAGAGAGTGGGAGGGGGTGATTTCAATTGAGTAGCTCTAAGTAGGGAAAATCAAATTCTTTTGTTAATTCAAGGTCATTTAGCATGGTGCAGGATGATATAAGGATCTTACTTTTGGATGGATTGTGATTGGACCATGTGATGTGATGATGATCAAGGGGGGATGGATTTGTAGTTTGAGAAATTGTGGAAAGCTGAAAAAACTTTTAGGTTCAGGTTTCCACAGATGTGCCAGGTGCTATTCTAATAAGGTACTTTTGAGATATGTTTGTCTCAGAGTTACTGATTGGAATGGAGGTTTGCTGGAATGCTGACACCTAGGACATCCACCTGTCCTTCCAGTTGGAGCACTTCTGCTGCTGCTCGCTTTCTTCTTTTGGTTCCCCAGGAGAAGAAAGTGAACAGCATCAGAGGTGGTGGGACGGCAGGGTGGGCAGATGTCCCCAGGCTGCATATGCAGTGCTTTCTTCCTTCTCCTGGAGGATGAAAAGAAAAAAGCAAGCAGCAGCAATAGCAGCAGTAGCGACGGTGGTGCTGTTGTGGGAGGCAGCCCCGGGACATCTGCATGCCCTCTCAAAGCACCTCCACCGCCGCTCTCTTTCTTCCTTCTCCCAGGGGACAAAAGGAAGAAAGTGAGCAGTGGCAGCAGCCCTGAGACCTCTGCCTGCCCTCACAGAGAGCTGCGCCGCAGTCGCCACATGGTAGGGAGAGCTGGGAGAGCACCACATAGCATCTTAGACAGCCAGCCAAGACTGGGGATGGTGGGGGGGTCAGCTAGTTCGGTCACAGCCAGCTCTGCCATCCAGGATGGGGCCATCCTGCTGGGAAAGCCAGCCAGCCAAGCCCAGGAATGTGGGGGGGGGGGGCTAGCATGACTAACTGTGAACAGGCAGATCAGGTCTGCTCAGTTGGGGTGCAGGCACCACATGGGAAGGCAGATTAGAAAGCCACGAGGTCCCAATGTGCCACATAGTAGGTGAGAAGTGACTGGTGGGGCAAGCATTGGCAAGGCGAGATGAACAAGCATTGGGTGGATAGGGCAAGCGAGCGAGTGGCAACCAAGTGACCAGGTTGGGAGCATGGCCAGCCAGAAGTCACTACTGATTTGGCAACCCATGACAAATCATTGCTACCAGTTCACCTGAACCAGTGTGAACCAGCTGAATACCACCACTGATTTGAGCTCACCTCAAGATCATATTTACAATGCAATCCTATGTATGTCTACACCATTGTCTTCAATGGGGCTTACTCCGAGAAAAATGTTGTAGGATTGCTTTAATCTACTTAAATTAGTGAGATCCTTGTGCTTGATGCGGGTTTCAGAGAGATTTTATATTAGTCAGCTTCATTCTCAAGTCTTCTCATGGAGGTGAACGCGAATCACACATGCTTGGCAAGGCCTATGCATGCATGGCCCAGGCCCAGATTGCTCTGAGAGGAAAAGTCTTGTAAAATACAGCCTGAGAAAACACAGACTAAAAATAACTGTAAATCTCACAATACCTTACTTAAAATTGGATCCTGGTTCTGTATCCTTACTGCTGGGCTGTCTCCCCACAGAGCAGTTCTCTCCCTGTAACCACCCAGCAGCAAAGCCCACTTGAAAGAGAGAGAGAGACTCTGCCAGTCCTAGGATCCTTAGTGGGAACACATCTGATTGGCTGGCAATTGCTCCCTCCTCCTCCCCAGCTGGGGTATCCTTTTCAGATCAGGCCTTAGGAAAGGCACTTTAACAAAGACAACACTAGGTAAATGAAACACAGCTTGTTTCATCACAAATATATAAGAACAATTAGCAGGCTTTCAAAAATTCAGTTAATAGCTCATTTTCGAATTGCCCCCATTAAAAATCAAATTGCCCCCCTGTGAGGTATGGGCTCCACATTGGGAACCACTGGTCTAGTCTGTTGTTCTACCTTCTGTTTTCCAAGGACATTCCCACATGCCATTTATACATACACATAAGGAAAAGCTTCTTAACAGTGAGAAAAATTAACCAGTAGAACAGCTTGTTTTCAGAAGTTGTAGGTGTTTATCACTGGACAGTCACCTATTTGGAATAATATAAGATCATGATGGCAAACCTTTTCCATGTTGCGTGCTAAAACTGTGCACGTGCACGCGTGCCTGCACCAATGATGCAATGTGCACGTGACAGCCCCTGCCCCTTGCCCATGCATGTGCGACCCCCTCACATGCACCGTGCACCTCTCACATGCATGTATGACCCCCCCACACCGCATGCCTCTGCACATGTGCATGCAACTCCCCACACGCAGCATGCCCCTATGCATGTGCATGCATCCTCCATGCCCGCATTTCCCACTGCACATGCATGGCAGATACCTGACAATCAGCTGGCTGGTGGGGGGCATGCATGCATGCACAGTGGGGCTCTTCCAGGTGACCTCTCGCATGCCAGCAGAAGTGGCTCTGCGTGCCATTTCCAGCACGTGTGCCATAGGTTCATCATCACGGTATAGAATCTCCTGCTTGAGCAGGGGGGTGGATTAGAAGATTTCCAAGGTCCCTTCCAACTCTATTCTGATTGATTGATTATTACCCATTTAGAAGATAATCAGAAACTGGATTGTCATGTGCAAGGATTCAGATTTGAGCCTTAATATTTGAGAAATGTTTTGAGAAATTGGTCTGCCGGCACATCATTTCTGGTCTTCCGCATACATTTGATAAACACCACTTTGCTTACAGAAAAAATAGATTTACAGAGGACGCTATAGCCATCACTCTTCACACTGCTCTGACTCATCTAGAACAGTGGGAGGACTATGTGAGGATGCTTTTTGTGGATTTTAGTTCTGTGTTTAACACAATTCTTCCACATAGACTAGTGTCTAAACTTCTGGATCTTGGGCTTTCTAATTCAATCTGCCTTTGGATTATGGATTTCCTGTCTGGCCACTCACAGAGAGTCAGATTAGGTAATCATACCTCTTCAGCCCTTATTCTTAACACTGGTACGCCACAGGGTTGTGTGTTGAGTCCCTTACTTTATACTCTTTATGTGCATGACTGCATTCCCACTCACGCTAGTAATACCATTACTAAATTTGCCGATGATACAACAATGGTGGGACTTATCTCCAAGAGGGGATGAGTCTGCCTACCGAGATGAAGTGGACTGGTTGTTTTTGTGGTGTGGAGACAATAACTTTGTCAGCTGGTGCTCGATTCAAAATCCAAGAAAGAAATACTTAGACTCCATTAATTAGAGAAAAGATCTTTTACTGGAAATCAAGTGGTAGCAACAAAAGAATTCTGAATCTGAGAAAATGGGCGCATAAATCACATATACAAAGTGATGGCAACGTTCCCACCCCCAATAGTTCAATTGGCTCATCCAATTAAAAGTTGTGTATATCATCATGTGGGCATCTCCAGGTGGTGATGAGGCCTCTGTCCATTGAGCTTGACATATTTTGATAAAGAGTTGCAGCTGCGCCTAGCATAGAAGCCTAAACAAGAACCTTCCCCCCACAACTTATACAGTTCTGTTTTGTAACATCTCCAGCTCACTTCCCATAAGCATATCCTCCCTCCTCCCCCTGTTACTTATGACAGCCGAAAGATGCAAAGCAAAAGGAGAAAATCTTGAAGGCTGACCTTCGGCCCTCCTGCAAAAGAGGCAATAGTCCTGTGAAAGATAAAAATAGAAGGTAACAGAAAATATACATGTAACACCATCATACTATTTTTTAGGGTTTATCAGGATATTTAGTCCGAAATGCATTGATAAGCTTAGGAGCTCTAACATCCTTCTCATTCACCCATTCAGACAGGAAAGGAGGAAAATGTTTCCAAACAATCAAATATTGGAGTCAACCCCTTTGTTTTCGAGAATCTAAAATTTCTTTAACTTCAAAATGTTGTTCACCTTCAATTAGCAATGGCACAGGGGGATCAACCTGAGTTGGTCTCAAGTCGGAGGTATGTTCAGGTTTTAATAAACTAACATGGAAAACAAGGTGGATCCGTTAGAGGGTTTTAGGTAATTTCAATTGGACTGCCACAGGGTTCACAATTCATTCAATTGAGAAAGGTCCAACATACTTAGGTCCAAGCTTTTTTGACTTTTGTGTGGTCTGCAAATATCTGGTGGATAAAAGTACCTTGTCAACAACTTGATATGGTTTTTGTGGAGTTCCCTTTTTATCTGCAAATTTTTATGGGCTTGATGAGCATCATCTAATGCCTTATGGGTAACCGGCCATGTAAGCTGGAGCTGTGTTATCCATTCATCTAATGACTGAATGTTAGGAAGCTCAGGTATGGGTACAAAGTCTTATCCCAAAGCCACTTTAAATGGAGTAAACCCAGTACTACTATGTACCGAATTGTTATATGCCATCTCAGCGAATGGCAATAGGTCAGCCCAATCATCTTGCTGATAATTTATATAACATCTAAATATTGTTCCAATACCAAGTTAGTTCTCTCACAAGCCCCATGGGTTTGTGGGTGGTGGGCAGAGCTTAAGCCCTGGGCGGAGCCCAATAACATTAGGAACTCCTTCCAAAAGTTTGAGGTAAACTGGACACCCCTGTCTGAGATTATGTGTTCAGGAACCCCATGTAACCTGTAGATATGTAAAATAAACAGTTTAGCCAATGTTTTCACAGATGGGATCTTCGGACAAGGTATGAAATGTACCTGTTTGGAAAACGAATCTATTACTACCCAAATAACTGTATTTCCCCCACTTTCAGGTAATTCCACTATAAAATCCATAGAGATTTCCTTCCATGGAGCCATTGGTCTAGCCACATTTTGTAGTAAGCCTGCTGGTTTACCAGGAGGCCGTTTGGCTGAGGCACAGATAGGACAGCTAGCCACATAAGTCTCAATGTCCTTTTTCAAGGTAGGTCACCAAAACTGCCTTTTTTAATGTAAGGTTTTCACAAATCCAAAATGCCCAGCAGCTTTAGAGTCGTGAGCTTGCTGTAATATTTGGTTTCTTGGCTTTGCTGGCACGTATAATTTGGCCCCCACCCATGCCATTCCATCTCTAACCGTACAATTATTTGAGTGAGCAAGGAACCAATCTTCAAGTTTCTTTTAATTGCACAGTTAAATCATTTGATAAATCAACTTCCTTCTTTTTCTGGGCTCTGGTAACCACTGGAGCCTCCAACTGTTTGGTTGGGACAATAGGCCGTACCACTTCTTGGCAAGCACTATTATATTGAGGTAATCTTGATAAAGTATCCACCATGAAGTTCTCTCCCCCGGAATGTACTTCAATGAAAAATTAAAGCGCTTAAAGTACTGCACCCAGCAAACTTTCTTGGGAGACAGCTTCCGAGATGTTTTCAAAGCCTCCAAATTTTTTTTAAAAAAACAATTTTATTGTTTTTTTAACAAACAAACAAACAAACAAAACATAAAAACATCAGCTCTCCCGTATTTATATACAAACAGTGAGTCGGTTGGTTCATCAGTTTTGTGCATTCATTTCGTAGTCACAATTACAATTACCTTACATAATAACTCTTATTATCAATCCAAACTTATATATCCTCATATCATTATTAAAGAAAAAAAAAATTGACTATACTTTTATTCAATCATGCCTTATGAGATAACTATAATTTAAGTAATTTATTCTATAACAAATCATATAGTCCTACCAGTTCTATCCTAAATAAAAGAAAAAAAGAAAAGAAAAACCATTTTATAAATATAATATCAAATACCAAAAAAGAAAAAAGAAAAGTGAAATCAATATTATTCCTTATTGTCTAACATTCTAAATATTCTATTTTTGTATTTCATCATTCAGCCATTGATAGAAAAGATCCCAAATTATATAAAATTGTTTATCTTCTTGCTCTCTAATTTCAAAAGTCAATCTACTCATCTCAGCACATTCCAATATTTTCTTTATAACTTCTTCCTGCAATGGAATTTTCTCATTTTTCCAATTTTTTGCAAATACAATCCTAGCCGCAGTTAATACATTTACAATCAAATATTTCAAATCTTTACTATAAACATCTGGTAAGATTCCCAATAAGAAAAGCTCCGGTTTCAAGTCTATATGCTTTTTTGTCATTTTTTCCAACCACATGCGGATTTTAGTCCAATATTTTCTAGCATCCTCACAAGTCCACCACATATGGTAGTATGAACCAGGTTTCTGATGACATTTCCAACATTTTTCCAATTTGTTCTTGAACATTCTTGCTATTCTTGTCGGGGGAAAATGCCACCTGTAAAACATCTTATACAAGTTTTCTTTATAGGCTGTGGACATTGTCATTTTATAGTTTTGCAACCATAATTTCTGCCATTTCTCTAGGTCAATCCCGTATCCAAAATTCCTCCCCCAAGCAATCATAGTTTCTTTAACTTGTTCTTCCTCTAGCTTAATTTCCAATAAGTAACCATATAGCTTTTTAATCACCTTTTCATCAGTACCCATCAAAATCTTATCTAAATCAGTCTGTTTATCATAAAATCCCTCTGTTTTGGAATCCTCCTCATACCTTGAGTGTATTTGCACATATGAAAACCAATTCATCTGTATACCTTGTTCCTCTAAGTTTTGTATCGATTTAAGTTCACCCTTTTCATCTAGTAATTCCCCATAGCTAACTGTTTGTTCCTTTTTATAAATTATAGGGTAAGAAAACGCTTCTATCGTCGATAACCAAACTGGAATTTTCAAATAACATTGTTTTTTTTGTCTTCTCCCAGTTTAACCACAAAGACTCCCGTATATAATGTCTTCTAAAATAACCCTGTGTTTTGATTCCCTTATACCATAGAAAAGCATGCCAACCCAACAACAAATCATGACCTTCTAGTGTCAACAATCTAGTCTTCCTTAATGTTATCCATTCTTTAACCCACATCAAATTTGCAGCTTGATAGTACAACTCCCAATTAGGCAAGCCAAACCTTCCTCTAGTTCTGGCATCCTGTAAGAGCTTTAGCTTTATCCTTGCTTTCTTGCCTTGCCATATATACTTCAACACAATTTTATTTAAGTCCTCAAAATAGTCTTTTCCAAGCCTAATTGGTATTGTTTGAAACAAAAATAAAATTCTGGGTAGAATATTCATCTTAATTGTTGAAATCCTCCCTATTAATGACAGTTGTAGGTTTTCCCATTTCTTCAGGTCTTGGGCTATCTGTTGTTTAAGTTTAATGTAATTGTTCTCTTTTAATGTACTACATCTTGGCGTCAAATATATCCCCAAATACTTAACCTTGTTTGTAACTTGGATTTTTAACAATTCTGCCAATTCTTCTCTTTGTCTTAGTAACATATTCTTTGACAAGATCTTTGTTTTATCTTTATTTATTTTTAGACCGGCCACCTCACCATATGCCTCTATCTTTTCCAGCAGCTTCAAGGCTGTTTCTATAGGATCTTCTAAGATAAAGACTAAGTCATCTGCAAAAGCTTGTAATTTAAATTCTTCCTTTTTAATTTTCATTCCTTTTATAGTTTTATCTTCTCTGATATTTCTGTTCAACACTTCCAAAGTCAATACAAATAGCAAGGGAGAGAGAGGACAACCTTGTCTTGTGCCTTTTCTTATATTAATAGGATCTGTAAATTCTCCCTCCATCATTACCTTAGCTGTTTGTTCATTGTAAATTGCTTCTATTGCCTGGATAAATCTTCTAGCAAAGCCCATCTGTTCCATTAAAAGTAACATAAATCTCCAATTCACGTTATCAAATGCCTTTTGGGCGTCTAAAAATATCAAAGCCATTTGCTTTTCAGGATGCGCCTCATAATATTCCAAAGTATCCAGAATTACTCTCATGTTGTCTCTAATTTGCCGCTTTGGCAAGAACCCATTTTGGTCTGGATGAATAAAATTATTCAAATATTTTTAAAGTCTTTCTGCTAGTATTGAAGCAAAGATTTTATAATCTGCATTTAATAAAGAGATTGGTCTGTAATTCTTAATTTGAAGTGGATCCGCCTCCTCTTTTAGAATAAGTGTAATATAGGCCTCTGACCATGTTTTAGGCATCATCTTTTTTGACATAGCTTCATTCATAACTTCTAACAATAGAATACACAGTGATTCTTGAAAAGTTTTATAAAATTCTACAGGAAACCCGTCTGGACCTGGTGCTTTTCCGTTATTTTGTTTCTTAAGTGCTTGACTTAATTCCATCATTGTTATATTACTTTCTAACATTTCTTCAATCTCTTTAGGTATCTTAGATAAATTTGCATTCTGCAGGTACTGTTTAACTTTCTCCTCATCAATATCTTCTTTCTTATATAAATGTTTATAAAAATCATGAATAATTTCTTTTTTCTCTTTGCTGCCATGACAAATTTGACCTTGGTCATCTATTAACTGCAATATTTTCCTTGACTCTTTCTCCTTTCTCAACTTATATGCTAGCCATCTACCTGGCTTATTTCAAAATAATTCTGTTTAGCATTCCTAATTTTCTGTGCCAGTTCTTCTTTCTCTATTAAGTCCATTTTATGTTTAGTTATATCCAGTTTCAGTTTAACGTCTTTTTTCTGTGGCGTTTTCTGCAGTTCTTTTTCAAGTCTTTTATACTCATCCTCCAAGGCTTTGGAAGCTTGCCTTTTCCTAGTATTCTTTTTTCTTGTATAGTCTATTATCAAGCCTCTGGCATAAGCCTTCATTGTATCCCAAACATTCTGTATGGAAGTGTCTTCTTTTCTATTTTCTTTAAAAAAAAAGGCCAGTTCTTTCTCCATCCATTGTATAAATTCTTTCTCCTTTAAAATAGTATTATTTAACGTCCATCTCGATCTTTTGTTTTGTCCCTTCCATTTAATTGTCAATGGGTTATGATCAACCCAAGTACTTGTTTCAATATTTACTTCTTGAACGCTAGATATTAAGTCTGTTGAGATCCAAATCATATCAAGTCTGGACCATGATAAATGTCTATTTGAATAAAAAGTATATTGCTTAAGTTTAACATTTCTTTCTCTCCATATGTCTTTTAAAGTTAATTCATCTATCATTTTAAAAAAAGATTTAGGAAGAGTTTTTCTATTATACTTTGCTGTTGTTGCAATATAATCGAGTTTATTGTCCACGATTCCATTGAAATCTCCCATCATAATTATATTAACATAGTCCAGTCCAGCCATTTTAATATGTAATTTTTTATAAAATTCTTCCTGTTTATCATTCAGGGCATAAATTGCAGTCAAAAGTATCTTTCTAGTGTTGTCCATTATTTCCACCATTAATATTCTCCCATCTTCATCAGCGTAAATCAGTTTTGCTGGGGTAGCCTCTTTGATATATAAAACCACCCCTCTTTTCTTACATTGAGTCAAAGAAGTAAACAATTTCCCTAATTTTGGTTGTACTAACAATTGTTCATGTTGCTTTTTAATGTGTACTTCTTGTAAGCAAATTATATCAAACTTTAATTTCCCTAATTTATGGAAAATCTTCCTTCTCTTAGCAGCTGAATTCAGTCCGTTTATATTTATTGTAATCAGTTTTTTCTCTTCCATGGTTATATTTTATATTTAGATTTAACCACTCTCGTGGATCTTAATTCACGCTCATCTTTAATATCCACCTGTCCACCTACTGCGCCTTCTTCTTTTCCAATCTCCATTTGTTCCTCTTGAGGTTCAATTAATGAGACCTCCTTTTCTGCCTCTTCTTCTCTCCCTCCAAAAAATTCTGCGTAGAACAGTTCTGCTTTCTCAATTGAATCAATTCTACATCTCTGTTCTTGCCATGTAAACATCAATCCTTCTGGGATCAGCCATCTGTAAGTCACCTCCTTTTTCAATAACATTTTGGTCAGGAATCGATATTCTCTTCTCATCTCTCTCACTCTTCTAGGTATTTGTTTTAAGACCAAAATTTCTTTGCCTTTATATTTCAACGTCTTCTCTCTTGCCACTTGTAAAATTCGTGTCTTCACGGATTTTTTAGTAAATCTAATATGGACTTCTCTGGGCAGATTATTTCTCATCGCGTATCTTGTAAAAACTCGATATATCTCATCTATTCCATCCATCATCTTCTCTTCTGTTATTTCCAAGGCGTCCGCCAAGATTCCTATCATTATCGCAGCCAAATCTTGCCCTTTTTCTTCTTCTATATTTTGAAATCTAAGATAAAATTCTGACCTCTCCATCTCCCACTTCAGCATCCCACTTTTTTCTTGTTCAATCACTGTTAATCTGTTATCAATATTTCCAATCTTCTCCTCTCTTCGTTTACCCCCTTCTTCAACTTTTTGAAGTCTCTCCTCATACTTTGCCATCATCTGTTGGATATTTTCCACTTTTTCCTCCATCCTCCCTGTTCTTTGTTCAATGGTGTCTGTTTTTATCTTAAGATCTTGAATTCCTTGCATAATCATCTGTAAAGTTACTTTTTCTTGTTCTTTTTCTTTATCTTGCTTTAACATTGCCTGAGTTGAACATTGTCCAGATGGTGGGGAGGAAGAGGTGGACACAAAGGACCCGAAGGTATAAGTTTCCTACTCATTTTAGATGGTTCCAGATCTTCAAATTCTTTCAAATTTTAATCCAATTAAAAAAAGAGTGGCCAATTATAATCCAAAATGAAAAAAGACAATAATAAAAAACCCAGTAATAAGGGAAAAAGAAGAAAAAAGAGAAAGAGAAACAGAAAAAAATAAATAAAAAGAAATTCTTCAAGTTCTTCCTGACCTTAATCCAATTATAAAGTAATCCACAAGAAAAAATAAAAATAATAATAAAAAAACCAGTAATAATAATAATAAACAAGACTAAAGCCAAAAAGAAGAAAAAGAAAAAGGAACAAAAGGAATAAATTTCTTCAAAATCCACACCTTAATCCAGCCAAGAAAATCTCAGTTGAGAAAAGAAAAAAAAGATAGTCCACTGGTATACATTAAAAAGAAAAGCAAAAGTCCCAATGGAAAGGAAAAAAAAATCAAAATGAAATAAAAATGAAAAATTCAAAGGCTTCCCCTTGCAAATAAATAAAAGTTAAAAATAAAAACCTTACTAGAATAAAAATATAGAGTAATGCTGGTGGAGGGGGTGGCGGAACTAAAAAAAAGATTAGAAAAAGAAAGTAGAAAACAATACACTGCACTCTGCTTAGTTGTCCAAGGCCCTAATTATGACTCCCTTCTCTTTCCCACAAGCTTCAAAGCTAAACCATAAATATTTAATTATAGACAGAAATCCAAAAAGGCACCTGTAATAATATTCTACAGGGCTCTTCCCTCTATCTTATCAGGAAATGTCCTTGAGAAGGAGTCTTTCACATCTCTCTCCAGTTCAAGTAAAATATTTCCAAGCCTCTAGTTGGCAGTGTTACAAAGTTTCTTAGTTCTCACTTTCCCCCCTCCTCTCAGGACAGCATAATTAAAATAAAAAAAAGCCCACAGGAAATATATACATATATATATATAAAGCAAAAAAGGAGAAAAAAAGAAAAAATAACCAAAGGGAGCCTCTAGCCTTAAAAAAAATTAGAATATAAAAAATCCAAAGGGAGAATAAAATATATATATATAAAAAGGAACAGTCCAGTTATCCAGTAAATAACAAATGAAGTCCGGTAGCAAAGAAAAAAAAAAGCAAATAAAGCCTCGCTTTGACGTCTCCCTTGGAAAAAACGCCGCTTAATCAGTTTTGTCAAAAAACCACACAGGTTTCTTCTAATAATCAGAGTGACCTTTCAAACCTCAAAAAATTAGAAAAAAAAAGTTTCTCACCCAACCGACAGACTTTCTTTCAGACCCGTTCTTTCTGGAGCTGCCCCAACTTCAGCAGCATGGGGGCTGCCTCTCCGCTGCCAGCAAAAAGAGCTTCTCCCAGGTCATCCAGGGACTTTGCAGTGTCCCCGGAGTCCACAGGGTACGCTCTTCACAATAGCCATCCCTACGGGACGGTTTAGGTCCGTTTGGACCAGCCGGAGATGAAGATATTGGCTGCAATCGAAGAGCTCGATTGCAAACCGTATCGTCACGGCGCCAGCTCCTCCCAACTCCCAAAGCCTCCAAATTTTTATGATCCATCCACACCTCAAATGCTCCTTCTAAGAAATGCCTCCAGGTTAACAGAGCCCAGCAAACTGCAAAAGCTTCTTTTTCCCAGATGGCCCATTTTCTTTCGGTTTCAGTTAGTTTATGGGAAGTATATGCACATGGTTGCAGAGTCCCCATCTTGTTTGCTTGTAGTAACACTGCCCCAACTGTAATCGGCTTGGATTACAAAAGGAGCATCCATGTCCGGGTGCTTGAGTATTGGTTCAGCAGCAGACAGTCGTTTCAGCTTCTCAAAAGTGGCTTGACACTCCATGGACCACTCCAGTGGTTTACTAGGCTTCGGTTTCACCTCCCCTTTGGTTTTTAGGAGACTTGTGATAGGCATTGCAATTTTCGCAAAAGCAGGGATAAATTAATGGTAAAAATTAGCAAATCCCAAGAAACTTTGAAGTTGCTTCCTGGTGTGGGGTGGGGTCCATTCAAAAATGGCACGAACTTTCCCCGGATCCATTTCTATGCCATCATGTGATATGCGATAGCCTAAATAGTCAATTTTTTCCTGGTGGAATTCACACTTGGACAACTTTGCGTACAGCTCAGCAGCTCGAAGTTTTTCCAGAACTGACTGCACTAGTTTCACATGTTCATCATGAGTCTCTGTGTAGATAAGAATGTCATCAAGATAAACCATCACCCCCTTGTATAAATGTTCATGGAACACCTGATTGATCATTTGCATGAATACTGCAGGCACCCCCTGTAGGCCAAATGGAAGAACGTTGAATTGGAAACAGCCCATCAGGCAGTTAAAAGCAGTTTTCCCTTCCTTAATTCTAACTCAGTAGTATGCTTCTCTCAGGTCGAGTTTCATAAAAATTTTCCCTTTGGCCAAGTGGGCCAACATATCCTTCATCAAGGGGAGGGGGTACACATTCTCCACCAAAATAGCATCAAGGTTTCTATAGTCCATGCATAAATGCAGAGAGCCATCTTTCTTCTCACAGAACAATACTGGGGCTGCTACTCGGGTTCTAGCAGGTTGGATGAAACCATGTTCCAAATTTTTATTGATAAATTACCACAGCTCTTCTAGCTCCCACAGTGTCACCGAGTACAGTTTCGGTTTTGGGAGTTTCACTCCTGGCAAAATTTCAATGCTGCAATCTGTTGAGCAATTGGGGGGGAGCTCGTCTGAGGCCTTTTCACTGAATACCTCCTTTACGTCCCAATATTCCTCTGGAATTTTCTCCTCCCCCCTCAGATTCTCAGTGCCAGTGGAGGCCAGCTCAGTGGAATTCTTGGGTTTTGGTTGAGATTGCCCCTTCCCTTCTGGGGGTTGTTCAGTACGTATGCGCAATGATCCCCTCCTCCAGTCGACATGGGGGTTCCATTTCCGGAGTCAGGGCAAACCCAGTATTAGGGGCCGCTCCATCCAAGGAGCCACAATAAAACACAAAGTCTCTCTATGCTTCCCCATCATCATTTCTACTGGTTCCATTATGAAATGTGCAGGGCTGCCCCCAGCTACCAATCCATCCAGTTGACAAAAGGCTATGAGCATTTGTTTGTTTTTTTTTAAAAATATAATTTATTAATTTTTACAATTAAAATCAGTCACAATACATGCACAAATAAGCAAAAGAAAGAAAAAGAAAGAAAAGAGGGGAGGCAGAGAGGGAAAGAATTTTGAGAAAGGAAAGAAAAAGAAAAAGGGAAGAAAGAAAGAAGGAGGTTACAAGGTTAAAAGTATTCTTATTTTAACAGTTTGCAAGATCTTCTTTTATTTTCATAACCATAACTTGTGTCATATAACCACACCTGTTTTTTACTTATATCGCTACCTCATTATTATGGGTTGATACTTTTCTTTTATGCCTTATGATATATAATTTATCTTTGGTCAATCCAATTATACCAACAATTCCAGCTATCGTAGTATAGTGAAGTGTCTTTATTTTTTAGCTCCAAAGTCAATTTATCCATTTCTGCGCATTTTGAGATTTTTTCAATAATCATTTCTTCTGATGGAGTTTGATGTTGTTTCCAGTGTTGGGCGAAGGCTAATCTGGCCGCTGTTAAAAAGTGTATTGTTATGTATTTAGCTTTTTTGGAAATTTGCTTATCAAAAATCCCTAGTAGGAAGGACTCTGGTTTGTATTCGATCTGCTCTTTTGTGATTTCTTCCAACCAAGTTTTGATTTTCTTCCAATACTTTTGGGTTTCTGCACAAGACCTCCACATATGGAAAAGGTTCCTTCTTTTTTCCTACACTTCCAGCAATGCAGACTCATGTTGGGGTGCATCTTCACTAACCTTGAAGGGGGGAGATGCCATCTATAAAACATTTTATAAAGATTTTCCTTGTATGCTGCTGATTTGGTAATCTTATTGTTTCTGCTCCAAACTTTCTCCCATTCCACTAATGTGATGCTGTGCCCTATGTTCTTACTCCAAGCAATCATATTTCCTTTTACAATTTCTTCTTCTAGTTCTGTTTCTAATAAGTAATTATAAAATTTTGTTATTTTTTTTTGTTTGATCCTAATAAAATTTTATCTAATTGTTGCAATTTACTGTTGATTCCAAATTCTTTTTTGTCTTGTTTGTATCTGCTTTGAATCTGAAGATAAACCCATTGATCAATTTTTTGTCCTTGCTCCTGAAGTTCCTGCCTCGGTTTCAAATTTCCTTGTGGGTCCAGTAAATCTTTGTATTTAATCATTTTGGTAATTTCCAAATTGTTTGGGTGAATCATTGCTTCCATTGTTGAAATCCATACTGGTATTTTTGTGTAATGTTTTTTCCATATTTTCCTCCAATTTGTTAATAGTGCGTCTCTGATTAAGTGTCTATGAAAGTATTTTTGATTGATTTTCCCTACATCCCATTAGAAAGCGTGCCACCCCCTTTGTAAATCATGCCCTTCTAAAAATAATATTCTTTTGTTGGTTAAGTTCACCCAATCCTTCAGCCAAACTAATGAGGTGGCCATGTGATATAACTCCCAATTTGGAAATGCTAGGCCTCCCCTGCTCTTCATATCTTGCATTGCTTTTACATTTATTCTGGGTTTTTTCCCTTGCCAAATAAATGTCAAAGTTATTCTATTGAGTTCTTCAAAAAAAATTTATGTAATTTGATTGGGATCATTTGGAATAGGTACAAGAATTTGGGGAGAGTTCATTTTAATAGTAGCAATTCGGCCTAATAGTGAAATTTGAAGTTTCCCCCACGATTCTACATCTTTCTTTACCTGGTGTATCAGTTTATCATAATTGTTTTAAGTGTCTTACAGTGTGAGGTTAGCCAAATTCCTAAGTATTTCACTTTCTTTGTCACTTGTATATGCATTATTTCTTCTAGTTCTATTTTCTGTTTTTCTGTTAGGTTTTTGGTCATTAATTTGGTTTTTTATTTATTTATTTTAAGTCTTTTTTCTGTTCTATTTCCTGGTATGTATCTCCCTTGCTATCTATTAACTGGTATATCAATCTCTTTTTCTTTTTTTTTAATTTATAAGGTAGCCATCTTCCTGGCTTGTTGGCATGTTCAAAATAGGTTTGTCTGGTTAAGTTCAAATTCATAGTCATTTTCTCTTGATCAGTTAAATTCAGTTTGTGTTTGGCTATACTTATCTGATTTTGCAGTTTGGGTTCTTTTGGGTTATTTTGTAGAAGGGTTTCTAGCTCCTTAATTCTTTGTTGTAATTTGTTTTGTTGGGAATATTTTTCCTTGCTTCTCTTGGCGTTATAAGAGATTGTTATGCCTCTTATAACCGCCTTCATCGTATCCCAAACATTTTGGCTATGAGCGTTTTTAAAGTCTTTAGCCTTAAGCCCATTTTCTCTACTACCCACTAGCTGATTACGCACCTTGTGCACCCAGAGTCTAACAAGGCCAACATTTCCCCCTTGGCTCCTGATGTGGGTACCCTTAATCTCACTGGAATGGTCATAGGGCCCTTGTTTGGACTTACCAGTGAGTTGTCTTCCGATTCAGATTCATTCTCTTCAGAAGAGGTTGGAGTTCCCAGCTCCTCTCCTTTTGGAGGGGCGATCTCTACAACCTCCTCTGCTTTAAGCGCTGTTTTGCTAGGCTTTGCTGGGTTTTTTTTAGGTTTTCTTCCTCCTCCTGGCACCCCCTTTGGCTCTAGCTTGGCACGGCAGTCTGCAGCCCAGTGACCTTCCTTCCCACATCGGAAGCATGCAGTGGTCTTGGGTTTTGCTGCTATTCCTCCCTTTTGAGGTTTTAAGGCTTCTCGGGGGCTGGTGGGAGAGGACTTGCTCCAACCAAGCCGACCCCCCCCCAGCATCTGTTTTGGGTCAGATCAATTTCCACCTCTGCTGCCAGCATGTACCACAGCTGCAGCTGACTGGGTTTTCTTTTGGCAATACAGCTTTGATATACATCTTCATTCAAGCCATCTTTAAAAGCTTCTATCAGGGCTCCCTGGGACCAGCCTTGAATATGACATGCCAGCTCTCTAAATTCCTGGGTGTAGTTGGCCACTGATCTCTGCCCCTGATTTATGGTCTTCATCCTAATTCTGGCCTTACATCCAGCAAGTGGGTCTTCAAACCTGGCCTGCAGTGCAGTCATGAACGGGTCATAATTCATCAGCTGGGGTGCATTATCATTATGCAAAGTCACCATCCACTTTGCAGCTGTTCCCTCCAGAGCCCTGGTAACACATCTAACTTTGGCTGCTTCCAAGGAAAAATCCTCTCCATATTCCTCCATATGGATCTAGACTTGTGCCAAGAAGAATCCTAATTCTCTGGGATCACCCCCCCCCCCATATTTTACTTCCAACAGAGGCACCTTTGGAGTTCTACACCTTCTGGCAATTACTCCCCCTGCCAGGGGCCCCTGGGCTGCTGCTGCCTGTTGCACCAGCCCAGGTTGATTTATGGGGTGGCTGCTCTGATTCTTCTGGTTGGGTCTGCCTCCCCTTCCTCTCCCTCATACCTTTGACCAGTTTGAGGTTCTCTGATAGCTTCATTTAGAAGATGCATGGCTTACATTAGTAAAAGATTCTTTCTTTCTTTCTCTTGCCATGGCTCTTCTCTTCCAGGCTGACGGGTAGTGGTCACTCCTGGAGGAGGCTTTTTCTCAGTCTCCTTCCAGCCGACTCCCAGGGACCATTTGGGTTTTACAGCTGGTTTTTCACCAAGACTTAATTCTGCTAACAAGTTGACTTCCCCTGCTGCCTCTAACAGCAGGGAATCTTGTCCTCCAGTCACTCCCAGGTCTTCTTGGTCGTTGGCTGGATTAAACATTGTGTTCAGACCCCCTCGGAAGAAAATTTATTAATTCTCCAGGTGGGCTGGTAAAGTGGAGATTCAGAATAATGTCAGCTCCATTCAAAATCCAAGAAAGAAATACTTAGACTCCAGTAATTAGAGAAAAGATACCTTTTACTGGAAATCAAGTGATAGCAACAAAAGAATTCTGAATCTGAGAAAATATGCGCGTAAATCACATATACAAAGTGATGGCAACGTTCCCATCCCCAATAATTCAATTGGCTCATCCAATTAAAAGTTGTGTATATCATCATGTGGGCATCTCCAGGTGGTGATGAGGCCTCTGTCTATTGAGCTTGACATATTTTGATAAAGAGTTGCAGCTGCACATAGCATAGGATAGAAGCCTAAGCAAGAACCTTCCCCCTCAACTTATACAGTTCTGTTTTGTAACATCTCCAGCTCACTTCCCATAACCATATCCCCCCCTCCTCCCCCCATTACTTATGACAGCCAAAAGATGCAAAGCAAAGGGAGAAAATCTTGAAGGCTGACAAACTTGGTCCTCAACACCAATAAGACCAAGGAGCTTATAGTGGATTATAGAAAGAAGAGATCAGACATCCAGCCCTTGCTTATCAATGGAAACCGAGTGAAGCAAGTGGCCAATTTTACATTTCTGGGTGTTACCCTAAAAGAGGATCTGAACTGGGGTGCCCACATTGCAGCCCTGGTCAAAAGGGCCTAGCAGAGATTATGCTACCTGAAACTTCTCAGAAAACAACAACTGAACTGAAAACTGCTGGTGACCTTCTACCTCTGCACCATAGAGAGAATTTTAATGTACCACACCTCTGTATTTTTGCCAATTGCACAGTGGCAGATAGGAAAGCACTCCAGAGGGTTAATGTCATTGCCCAGAAGATCACTGGTTGCCCTCTCCCCTCTTTGGAAGAGCTTTATAGCTCCCACTGCCTTAAAAAAGTTCAAAACATTCTCAAAAGTCCATCTCATCCTGGGAACCCTTTTTTGAACTATTACTATCTGGCTGACGGTACAGAATAATAAAAACAAGGACAAATAGGCTGAAAAACAGCTTCTATCCCAGGACAGTAGCTCTTTTGAATTCTGCTGTATAGTGTGATGTTGGGTGTGGTGTCAGGGGTTTCTGGTTCAACGTGTGAAGTGTGAAGGATATGTGTTTGTGTTTATTTTCATGGTCATGGTCATGATGTGTACCGAAGATGGTGTTTGATTTTGTTGTACAAGGTGCAATGAAAATAAAGTAAACTAAAACATCTGTGATCCTGGAAGCCCTTTTGTGATCTGAATAGACAGCATTGGATTAGATGGAAGAGCCATGGTGGCACAGTGATTAGAATGCAATACTGCAGGCTACTTCTGCCTGTCGGCTACATGTAGTTTGGTAGTCTGAGTCTCACTGGCTCAAGATTGATTCAGCCTTCCAACCTTCTCAGGTCAGTAAAATGAGGACCCAGATTGTTGGAGGCAATATGCTGACTCTATAAGCTGCTTACAGAGAGCTGTAAGGCACTGTGAAGCAGTATATAAACTATGGAAAATATAAACTAATGTATTGGCTCAATGTAGAAGACACATTCATCTACTGTTTTGTAATGCATAGTTCAGTGCTTCCTCAAATTTCTTTGCCAATGTATTGTTTGCCTGCTGCATCTGTGGAAGTGTTCCACCTTATCAAATATCAGGTTACCTTTTGTATATATTCTGATTTCAGAAAACACATTACAGGAATTAAGGAAGAATTAATCAGCTAGTGAGGCTATATTATGACAGTTCTGTTATCTAGCCTTTGGATGGTAAAAAGGTGTGATTTATTGTGAATTTCAGTAAGATCTTCCTGATTC
Organism: Pseudonaja textilis; assembly: GCF_049901715.1. Classification (NCBI taxonomy): domain Eukaryota; kingdom Metazoa; phylum Chordata; class Lepidosauria; order Squamata; family Elapidae; genus Pseudonaja; species Pseudonaja textilis. Next base: position 13,034,646 of record NC_141998.1, on the reverse strand, counting down.
ATAAATGAAATAAAATGGGATCATTTGGCTTCAAAGTTTATCATTCTATGTGCAGCAAAAAGATACAAAAGAAGGCATGGGATGAAATTAACAGTTAAAACAAATAGATAATTTATTGCATAGCATGAATATTTTTAGGTCAACATGAAGTTTTTGAATAAGCCTACTTTGGAGGTTTGCTGTCTGAGGTTTGTATTTGGAATTCTAAGATTCTTGATGTCCATTCCTAAATCACAGCATTGTTTTCATCACTATTATAATTTTTGGATGCAAGTTTGGAAAATGTGGTAAGTATCAGGTTAAAACTGGAGAAGTTAGAAGTAAAAAAGAATTTAGCTAGGATTTTTGTGCGGATTCCCAATAATGGAGTGTTTTGATTGTAAAATTGTCCTCACAGAGTAGGCTTCCTGCAACTAACACTATACATTGCAGGGTTTCAAATATGCTTTTTCAAAAGGCAACTGGAAGTTCTTCAGTTCAGCATCTGAAAAGCTGAAGAAAGTTCTTGAATGAGAAGTGAAACATCTTCAAGCAAAAACAAAGAAAGTCAATTGTCTTTTGAAAAAACACCTTTAGGTCAACCTGTATGGCTAAGAATCTCCATACATGTACTTTGCAAGGGATGTAAAATCATTCTACTTTTGAAATGTTTATTTTATTTTATGTAAGAAAAGTTAGTATGGTCCTAGATGCTACATCTTTTTAAGGTTGAGGAAATTTGGGGGCATGTCTTGATGATGTCAGAAATATAATCCACTAGTCAAATAGCATTTTCTGTGATTGAGAAAAGAGACATGTTGAAAGCTCTTGCTTTGCCTTAAAAACCTTTAAGGAATTTTCTTACCTAACATTTGATATAAAATACTCACACACACATACTCATACATCACTAAGCCCCACTTAGTAAATATAGTTTTTTTAGCATTTCCATTTGGAGAAGTTCAAATTTAAAATTTTGAATTCAGTTCATGTATTGCTGCAAAAATTAGAAATAACTATGTATATACCAGGATTCTATTTGAAGAAGTCTTAGAAGAGAAGAATAAATTAAACAATTCTACTAATCATTTTGTATCAGCTGAGTCCAGATCCCAGACTAAAATTAGCCCATTGACCTAATATTCAAATCTTGGCTCATCAGTGTAACCACCCAGCTCATGAAATTGATGTTGCTGCATCTACTGGGTTGAATACTCAAAGGGTGAGCAACCTTGAAATGCTTATTTACAATGGATGCACCTTGAGAACAATAAATAGATTATCCAAATATGTTAGAAAGACCCCAGTACACCTAGTGTACAGATTAGATATGACCTAGTGTACAGATTAGATTTGATGAATACTGATTGAGTTAGGCAATTGTCTCTATCAGCAGTGTTAGATGGGTCCGCGCGGAAAAGGAGAGCCAGGACACAGTGGCTTGGTAAGCAGCCTTTATTTTAAATCAGTTCAGAAAAAGCCACTCAACTGTCCAAAGCTTCAGCCACTGATGGGACTTCATTTTTCCCACCAGCGACTGGGCCAATGAGTGGAGTCTATTAGCCGACTCCACTCTTTGGCCATATTTGGTCATATATAACACTCCTCCCCTCTTAGTTAAGGTTCCTCCAATCAGTGCCTGCCTACTGTATTATGTAATCACATAAGTAGGTGGGGCTTCGATGGGTGTGACTGGACTTGCGCACCTCACTTGTTCCTCAGGCAGTGGCCTGAGCGGACGGGTCTGCCATCTGCTCCAGACCCCGCCAGTAGATCCGTCTCGAAACTTGATCCTGGCGCAGCAGGGACCGTCGAGCCTGAGGCCTCAGAAGGACCCCGTGGGACTCCCCCTTCGCAAGATAAGTGTTCCTGCCATTGTTGTTTGGGGTTTGTGTCTGTGGGGTTGGTGTTTATGACCTGTGTTGTTCAGTTATTGCGTGTCAGGTGTTTGGCTAGTTGTCTGTACTCGGGACCCAGCCTCGTAGCTGATCGATGTGTCACTCCCATAGCTTCCCTTCCTCCATCTCTACTCTGTAGGACCATGGCCCTGTGTTTTTGATTACCCTCACTGGCACCCACATTGGTCCCCCAGTGTAACTGTGTGTGTAGACTGGGTCCCCTATGGAGAATTGTCTGCATTTCCCTGTGGAGTCCGGGGGTGTTTCTGTGCTGTAGTTAGGATAGACCTGGTCTAGTACAGTCCACAGTTACCAACCCATTAACAGTTCTGCTGGGCTGTGGTGTGTTGTAGTGTGGGGTGTGATGTGCTGGGCAAGGAGCATTCTGTCGATCCTCTCCTGCCAGTCCCCTCGGCCCATTTGCTGTAGTGTTTCCTTAATGGACTGAACCATTATCTCCGCTTGGCCACTCATGGCTGGGTGAGCAGGTGCTGATAGTGTGTGTCTGATCCCCAGTTTGGCTAGGAAGGCCTCGAATGGTTTCGAGGTGAACTGTGGGCTGTTATCTGAGACGAGGACGTCTGGTAGTCCATGGGTGGCAAATAGGCATCTGAGTGCCTTTATTGTCACCTCCAATGTGGTGGATTGCATTAAAATTACTTCCAGCCACTTTGAGTATGCGTTGACGACTATAAGAAATGTCTGTCTCTGGCAGGGGCCAGTGAAGTCGCCATGTATTCTGGCCCATAGTGTTGCAGGTGTCTCCCATTTCCTGGGTCTCATGACCAGGGGTGCTGGTCTGGATTCTTGGCAGGGGTGTACAAGTGGCGACCCAGGTTTCTATCTCCTTGTCCATCCCCGGCCACATCCAAACTATTCTGGGGTGGCCCTCATGAAGCATTTCTAACATTTTATTTCTTAATGGGGGGATGACTACCCAGTCCCCCCACAGTAGACAACCCTTTAGTACTGACAGCTCGGCTTGCCTATTTTGGTATGGTTTGTATTCCTCCCCCTGTGTTACCTCTGGCCATCCCCTCCACACCCAGTTTGAAATCTGCACCATAGTTTTGTCGCGAGCGGTTAGTCTTGCGATCTCTGAGGATGTCATCATTCCGGGCCATATGTTCTCTATTAGCAGCACTGTTGTGGATGGTGCTAGGTCTTTGGCTGTATCTGGGAGGGGGCAACGGCTGAGAGTGTCAGTGTGGGCAATGTCTTTCTCTGGCCGGTGGGTTAATGTGTAGCTGTATGCCGCCAAGAATACTGTCCATCTCAACATCCTGGGAGACAGGATGTTTGGTGTGGGTTTGTTGCCAGAGAGGATACCCAGTAAGGGTTTGTGATTGATGATGAAGTCAAACTGCCTGCCGTACAGGTACTCGTGGAAACGCTTTACCCCTGCGACCATAGCAAGAGCTTCCTTGTCAATTTGGTTGTAATTTCTTTGTGTTTTAGATAGTGTCTTTGAGAAATAAGTGATAGGAGCTTCAGTCCCATTGGGTAGTTTGTGGCTGAGGACCACTCCAATGCCATAGGGGGAGGCATTGCAGGTTAATGTTAGCAGTAGCATCTCGCTGTATTGGATGAGAACACTGTCCAATGTTAAGATGCTTTTTATTTTTTTGAATGCCTTGCGTTGTCCCCAAGTCCATCTCACCATTTTATCGAACAGCCTGTGGAAAGGTTCCACGATGGTCACTTTCTGTGGTAGAAACACATTGTAAAAGTTCAGCAAACCTAGGAACGCTTGCAGCTCCACTTTTTTTTGTGGTGTGGGGGCTTCCTGTATAGCTTTAAGCTTCCCATTTGAGGGTCTGATGCCTGCGGTGTCAATTAGGAACCCCAAAAATTCTACCTGCGGGACCGCTATGTGGCATTTGTTTCTCTTTAATTTCAATCCTGCCTCCTGAAATCTTCCCAGGACTGCCCTTAGACATTCCATCAATTGATCCCTGCTGGTAGCTGAGACAATTACATTGTTGAAGTAGAGTATGACTCCGGGGATGTTGTGCAGCAACCGTTCCATGATACTCTGGAACAGTCCTGGGGCTATGCTTACACCGAATTGGAATCTCTTGCACTTGAATACCTCCCTATGTGTGATGATGGTTTGTGCCTCAGCAGTAGCCTCATCAACAGTCAGTTGCTGATAGGCCTGGGCCAGGTTCAATTTAGTGAATTGTAGAAGTTGAGTGTAGAAGGTGCTGGACTACGGGCACTGGGTAGGCGCTTTGCTGAAGTGCTTTATTAAGGGTCATTTTATAGTCAGCACCGATTCTTATCGACTCGTCTGGCTTAACTGGAATCACAGTTGGGGTCTCCCATTTAGCATGGTCCACTGGTTCTAGAACCACTTGGGCTATTAATTTGTCCAGTTGTTCCCTGACTTTTGGTCAGAGAGCGAACAGGACTCACCACAGCTTGAGATGGACCGGGGCAATATTGGGGTCTAAATTAAATGATATGGGGTCCCCATGTACTTGCCCAGTTTGTCATCAAAGATGTCACTGAATTCTCATTCCAGCTCTGTGATGTCTCCAGTCAGTCTGTGGGGGAGGTCTCGGTTGCGTGGATGCCAGCGACACTTATCTGGAATGGCATGAACCATTCCCTGCCGAGCAGACTTGGTAGGCTCCGGTCTATTATTGTGAGTGATAGGCTTCCACGGAAAGTGCCATACTCCACATTTGCAGTCTTTTTTCCCAGGACCAGTGTTGAGGTAATTCCCCGTTAGGAGAATGAGTGCATACAGAGAGACGTAGTGAGAGAAGTGAAGAATAACACACGCACAGCACACAGATATACTGTACAGTAAATGTAGGTTTTTACTTCCAATAAATGTTTAAGCACAGTCCAAGATAAGCGGTCCAAGTCATTCACAGGTAAAGCAGTCAGTTTTCAGTTCAGGGATAATCCAAATATCAAAGTCCAGTATCAAAAACAGTTCAGTAACAGACTTTCATCAATGATCAGTAACAGTCATTAATCAATGCAGGAACAGCAACACTTTCCAACAGAAGAAATAGAGACTCACTGAGACTAAACAACCCAGGTTTCTGGCTCCATCTTATGGCCATTTGTGGAACCACACCCAATTACAGTTTTAGCATTTTCTTAAAGACACAGTATTAAAATGTCTATCCTAGTTTATATATTTCCAACCCAAATAACTGTTAGGTGACTTACATTCCTAACAACCAGTATGCGTCGGCCCTGTAGTCTCTCAAAATAGTGGCTTGTGGTTCCAATTGGTCATGCCGTTGCTCAGGTGTGAGTTTTTTTAGGGTGTCCCATGATATCATTGATATGTAGGACCCTGAGTCCACTTCCATACAGCAAGGCTTGCTTTTGATTCCAACCATGGCCATTATTTTGTTTGCTTCAAAGGCATCAGTGCGTCTCACTCTAGTCTGCACGTAGCCCACGAATGTGAAATGGGCTTCCTCTTCCCTGGTGTCTTCCCTCTTTTTGAATCTCCCACCAGGGTTCTTCCACCCCACCCCCTTGGTGGCCATGTTGTTTTGCGGGTGATGCGGCTCGCCAGCCCTGCTTGCTCGTCAGTTGTGTCGCATGGCATACCTCTGTGATGTGGCTTCTATGCTCGCATCTCCAGCATACGGTGTCTCTAAAATGGCACACAGATCAGAGGTGGTTTCCGCTGCAGCCACCACACTCTTGGTTTCCCACCTGGCTTACCGGACCTCAGCTTATGTATGTCTCTGCCATTGTCATCGCTGGTGTTGGAGGTGGACTCACTGGGTTACAGCAGGTGATCAGTCCTGGTTGCGTGGACTTTTCCGCTCCCTCAGGTCCATACTGCTGAGTTGTCGGATGATTTGGTGGCTCTGGCCTCATCAAAGGCTTCTTGAAAGGAGACGTCCTCGTGGGCCAGGAGTTTCTTTTGCAGCACGGGATCCTTTATTCCTAGGATGATCTGGTCCCGGATCATCCCCTGGGTATCTTTGCAATTCTCTGTAGATCTGCCACGAATGAGTTGATCATCTCTCCCTCTCTCTGGCTCCACATGTAAAAGTCATAGCGGCTGGCCTGATAGAACAGAGATGGGCCGTAGTGACTCTGGGAGGCACGCTGGAGTCCCAGGATATGGTCTGTAGATTGTCCACTACCAGGGCATCAGCCATTTCATAGATCTCAATGTCGCAGTATGTTAGAAAGAGTGCCCTTTTTTGCATATCGGGGGCTGCTTGGAGTCCATTGACCTCCAGGTGTAGGTTGAACTGGCCCATGTAAGGGTGACCATTTCTCCTTAGAGGGATTGAAAGGGATGGCCATTGGGCAGTGGGCCAGGCTGGTCATGCGCTGTGCCATGTTGTGAGTCGGTTGCGGTTGTTCTTGGCGGTACGTCGTCTGTCAGTTGCGATTAAAATGGTGTCTGACCCCACAAAGTGTCCTTTGTTCTCTCCGCAGCTCAGAATCCCATCCTCGTCACCAGTGTTAGATGGGTCCGTGTGGAAAAGGAGAGGCAGGACATGGTGGCTTGGTAAGTAGCCTTTATTTTAAATCAGTTAGGAAAAAGCTGCTCAACCATGGCAGGTACCAGCTTTTATAGCCGGTGCTGTCCAGAGCTTCAGCCACAGATGGGACTTCATTTTTCCCACCAGCGGCTGGGCCAATGAGTGGAGTCTATTATCCGACTCCACTCTTTGGCCATATTTGGTCATATATAACAAGCAGGATATATTTTGGGGGGGCTGATTGATAAGGACTACTTGAGTAACAATAATTCACTACAGCCTCTGGGAAACCTCTGAGAGAGTTCAGCATGAGAAATAACACATGTGTTATTAGCTATTTTTCCACCTTGAACATTAACTGTTTGACAGATTGACTTTTGCCAAATTGACTTGTCATTTCCTGGATTATTGGTATCTTGATTCTCCCTTCTTCAGGGGTGTCAAATTTGTAGCCATGGCCCGGATGCGTCACATACTGACCATGCCCACCCTGAGTTTAGCGAAGAGGAAAAAAGTCTCGATACATCACATTATGCCACGAGTTTGACACCCCTGCCCTACTTGGTCCTCATCTAAGACTTTGAGTTTGCTTTTTGGATTGACTTTCTGACCGCTATTTTCTTTGGGTCTCTGATCAGAAGAAACCCCATTTGGGAATCTGAGCTGAGAATGCACAGCTATCTTTGACCCTAATAATGAACCTGATAGCTAATAGCAGTCAAAATGGGATGCCATAAAATGCAAACTGGGCAGATTTTACCCATCCTTGGAATAATAATATTTGCCTTTGTAAGGGCATCATGACCCCTCCCCTCTGAATTTTTGCCTTGCTGAATATATTCCATTTTTCCCCATGCATTGATAAAAGTTGCCAGCTGTTCGTTTCCCCTCTCCCTTTCAAACATGCCATCCCTTTCGTGCTCTGCCATAACAGTATGAATAAGAAGGTACTTGATTGCACTTTGATGTCCCTAATAAAATATTCACTCAGAAACCTATCCAAGAGCACATAATTAGGTGGATTCACTGCAAATTCAGGGGAGTAGATAGATCTGTAGCAATAACATTCTATACTGTCAGGACCACAAAGCTTTAAGTCAGAATACTGAGTGCCATCTCTGTTTTCCTTCCTTTTTGCTGATCTGTCATATCTCTCAGCAAATTCATTCCCTGAGTAGTCAATTGGCTAGCAGTGGCAATACATTCCTGTCTTTTTCAGGAACTGCTTGGGGTGAAGTTTTAAATTTCAACTTTCTGCTTCTGCAGTAAAGGTTTTATTTTTTAATTTTGTTTTGTTTTAAACAAGACCAGCACTGGACTTATTGCTTTAAGGCAGCTATATAATTAAAACAAACAGAATCTCAAATTTGGTAATCTAGCCCTGTGGCAGATGGGGATCCTAGATTCCCGAAGCTTATATTTTACTAGTTCAAGCAGCAGGTAAGGATGATTTGTAAATTTTCTCCCTTGGGTTTGTTTTAAACCCAAATTTTCTTTGTCTCAGACATTGATTTTAGGAAATCTCATTTAGTCGTCTTCTAGTTGCAATGTATTTTACAAGAGAGATTTTATATATATATATAATATATATATATATATTATATATATATAATATATAAATATATATATATTGCCCACCTCTCTTTCAAACTCTTCCTTTTCACCCTTATATTTCTATTTTCATTTCCCTAATTATTGCTTTGCTCTTTGCAATGCTATATTTTTTCTTTAAATTGATAGACAGAAATAGAATATTGCACTTCATCTAAAGAGGGTGTTCCTCCCTTGCTTGATCCATCACATAGTGCTCAGTACCTACAATATTTCATTACCTGATTCTTAGGGGCATACATTTACAAATCATATACTGAAATGAACTTACTATTTTTCTCATCCTCAGTGGATCTACTTTTTCATGATTAGATATTAGCAGTGGAGCAAGACAACTTACATATAAAGTCTTCTTCTTGATGCCAGTTCCTTCTGTGTTTAGCATCCGCCACCCAGGTTCTTCTTATCCATAATAGGACCATACACTGTATTTGGTGGGTCACCAAAGGAGATTTGCAAAACATCTCTTCCAAAACTCTTTTAACCACTGGCTTGACATCCCAGTACTGACTGAACCTTTAATTTTATTAATAATACTGTGCCAAATTGATCACAGGAAAATAGATGAGGAATCTGTGACCCTCCAAATGTTACTTCACAGAAGCACCAGTTTACACACCCAGATATTGAGGAGTTGTAGTTCAACAACTTAAAAAGAGTCTCAAAAGAGCCTTTTTTCCTGATTAAATGTACCACCCAGCCATCTTTATTTTGTCAGTAAAAACAACTGTTGTCATAAATTGGGTAGTCAATACGTTGAAACTAAGGACTGGTCAGTGATGTGACTGAAATATCCCACCAGTCTGCTCTTTAAGAGAACTGATAATATCTTCTCACATGCACAAAAGACATATTTACTTGTATTCTGCAACAGGTGAATCCTCACAAGAAAAGAATTAAAGACGGGAAAAGGAGTGGGAAAAGGGGGTGTGGAATGCAAGGGGGAAGAGAAAAAAAAAGAAAAGAAAAGGGGGCATTAACTTCCATCTCTTCCTAGCTCAGTACAAGATAAACACACTCCAGCCTCAACTTTTTGCTTTTACACATTAATATATAACTAGTCAATTCTATAACACCAAATCTTTCCAATCAACAAAGATATTTGAACTTAGATCTTTGATCTACCAAGATCAAAGTTTTATTTTTTTCTTCACATGCACAAATTCCAGAAGTGATATCCAGATAAGAACATATTTTTCTCTTTAAATAAAGTAACCAAATTAACCATTCCTGCTTTATCTTTCTTGCTATGGAAAAATGTGTATTTCTACTTTTTTAAAAAACAAAAAGGTACTTTTTCCCTTTAAGTCAAAATGTTCTAATACATCTTAACCTTAATACAACTGTAACCTACAAGCTTTAAACTACAATATTGCATTTAGCTCCCCCCTCTGAACTACCCTTATAGAATAATTATTATTTTTCTTTCATAAACATCCTTTTTAACATACAGAGTTTTTCTTTAAAGTGTACATCATTTTCTTTTACTTTCTCTTAATACAGGTACTCTGAAATACATTTTCAATTGTTTTTGCCTACTTTAAGAGTTACCTAAGTGTTGTGACTCCGGAGTTGGAATCTGTTCCGTTGGCAGATGTGAGCTCAAGCGAAGAGGACATGGCAGTGAATTATGAGCCGGCACTGCTGAGCGATTTGGATTGTAGTCAGGATGAGGAAATGGATTTAACTAGGAGAGACGAACCTGATTTAATAGAGATGTCAGGACCTTCGACCTCCTCTGATTCTTCTCCTCTGGCTGAGCAACAGCCGGAAATAGCGAACCAGGAACACATGCAAGAGTTTTCCAGTGAGGAGGAGAATTTTGAAAGATCCTGGTTAGATGTGAGAAACAGACGGTGGATGAGGCGTCAATCTCAATTAGGGAGGAGGCGTCGAGCCAGTGACTAATTAAGGAGATTAACACGCCCCCATAGAGGATAAAAGGAAACAGCTTGGCTGGCGAGCTTTGCCAGAAGCAAAGTGATTTTTGGGAGTGAACACACAAAGAGAACTCTTTGAGGCTTTGGGATTTATAGCCATGTCAGGTTTGCCGGACAGAGTTTGGATTTATTGCTGAGGACTGAAGATACTTCAGCAGTCCTCTTGTGAGAGTTTGCTTTTTGGTTTGTGATATTTTGGAACTGCTTGTTTCGTTTTGCCCTCCTGCATTTAAAGGGGAGACATAACACCTAAGCATTATATACATGTAAGAAAAATACATTTTTAAAATTTGGGTTAAAGCTTTCTTTCAGTTGCACATATCAGAGAAAAGTGCATTCTGATTCCAGTTAACTGCTTAAGTTTGTCACTCCTTCCAGTTTATCTTCATGGAGTAAAATCTTTTTCTTCTCTAGAAGTATCAAAGACATGTAGTCCTTTCTTTTTATCACAAGAGCCTCAACCTTGTTAATGCCTTAAAAAAAAGTCCCAAATTTATCTATTTTCTCGAAGCTCTTCTTTCAATTGTGTTGAGACATTTACATTTGAACCAAAGTAGTGAGGTTAAAAATGAAAGTTAATATCCATCTTTTCTAAAACTGCAGTACATTCCTCTGCATTTTCATTTTCATCTACTAGTGAAGTTGCCTCGGCAGTTTGGTAACGTTCTCCACATTTTTGCATCTCAGAAGTATTTTGAGAGGATTTTTTTTTAGAACAACTGATCCACAAATTTAGAGACCTTTCAAATATATCTCTAATACTTTTCTCCACCATTTTGGCTTCTTTTTTTTAATCAGAATCAGAAAAGTTTAGCCATCCACAGTTGAGAAGATCAAGCCATCAGTTATTACAATAGTAAACTAAAATCATGGCTTCAATATTTATCTTTCTCCATCAGCTTTTTTTTTCTTCTCAGCCCACTTCTTTATTTGGCTTGCCTTAGCGGCCTTCTTCCTTGTTCTTTAAGACAAAAAGAAATCCCTAAAGTGCAGGTCTTCAAAAAGGTATAGCAGACTGTTGCTAGAAAGAGCCTCTTTTAAATTGACAGGATAGAATAATAGTCTTTGAAGGTGATTAAGATAAGAAAGGAATAACTTACTGTTGGTTTGAACTATGATTCTTCAGTCCCAGAACAGATTGCAGCCCCACCCCTCCCAGCTTTTGGCATGCAGACAGTTTCGGAGTTCACCTCCAAAAGCAATCTGCCAGCTTACATCTGTATTTGAAGGGTCTCAAGTGAAAGTTGTTTGACACACCCTGACTGGATGGGTCATAAAAACTGATGGGATATCAATCCATTCAGTTAAAAGGCAGAAGAGCAACACTCCAGGGAGAAATTCTTCAGAGATCTCTCTCCATGTGTGCATGTGTTCAGTTAGCCATGTTCCCAGGAAGTCTCAAAAAACTATTTTCAATAACAGGAGAAGACTATGGAAATAATAGTGTAGAAATAAGGTAAAGTCAATTTCTGTTGATCCAGGAAAATATTGGAACCTCACATTGTAAACTGAATATTAAGAAAGAGCTTTAGAAGTGTCACCAATTCTAGTGGTTTCAATAGAATTTACTCTTCAGTTAACATGTGCCTATGTATAATACATGCATACATTTTCAGCTTTTAATATGAGAGTGATGATTCCAGCTGTATATGGGAATGAACTACCAAGGGTCAGGAGTTTATTTCAGCACCCGAGTGTGTTCTAACACACACACACACACTTGGTTTGCACCTTAACTTTTTATTCAGCTAAGCACTATCTTATAGCTTTTCGATTACCCTTTTTGTCTCTTCATCTTATTTTTCATTTCATCTTTTGCTTTTTCTGCAATCTCATCTGCCTTTTCATTCTGTTCCCTCATGCTTAAACATTTATATTTTAAAAATCAATGGTAGTGTAATATCTTCTAATAGAAGTTACTGCTGAGCTTAAATCTGTCTCCTGGTTTTCTAAGAACTTTGTATCTCTGTGAAAATGGCTTCTGTTTTTTTTGTGCTTCATTTTGAGTGCTTTGCAATTGTTTGTGTTTTAAAAATATTTGCATCGTTGTGAGGTAGCTGACTGTGCATTATATTGTCAAGGTATAAATCTTTCACTCTGCAACTTCCCTTGTGGCTGAAAATGTATGGATTAGTCTAGATCTTCTTGTCATTTTTGCAAGACTTCATGTATTATGCCTCTTTTTCCAATGAAAAAACAAATGAAAACACATTTACTGAACATTTACTGCAATTTGCAACTTTACCTAGCATATCTAGTTGTGTACTCAACTTTCTACTAAAGATTTTCTAGAGGGGAGGGGGAACATTCTTAATATATGTGTTTCTTTTTCCAAAAAGAACTTTTTCAGTGTAGACTTCTTTTTTAATACAACTTTGTGGAACAAAAGTCGGAGTGGTGTAAAATGTCATCACTGGCACAATATTTACAAGTTTATGATCCAGAAAATTGGATCTGGGGAATTCAGAGTTGAAGTCTACACATGTTAAAGTTGCTGAGGTTGAGAACCACTGTTTTTTACCAGTGGTCACCAATTGGTGGGCCACAGACCACTGATGGGCCATGGAAAAAACTTGGTGGTCCATAGAGAAATGGCCCCCGAAAGCAATTAATCTGGGCTACGCAGAAAAACAAGGCTGCTCCACCCACATGGCCCACCTACCCACTGACCCACATCCTTCAGCCGAACACAAACCTTACCTTGAGACTGAGTAGACAGCCATGCGAGCTGGAACTAGAAGGTAAGACCAATGGTGGGGGAGGGAAATCTGTCCTGGGGTGGCTTCCTGACATTGGTGGAAAAGTTGGTCCCATATTCCAGAGCTGTAGTAGCAGCTCCTCCACCGTGGGATGACTACAGCTCTGGAATAAGAGACTGGCCTGTGGTGGCTGAAATGAGGTAATTGTGCTGTTGTGTGCACCATTACCTCATTCCAGCCATTGTGGGGTGTGTGTGGCACAAGTGGACCAAAGCGGCAGTGACTGCAAGAAGCACTACTCACATTTGCATCTCTCTTCACCACAGTATATTTGCAGCAGCTAGTGATGCCAAGGCAGCCCCTCGTGTCCTGCCACGTCAAACTGTTGTCTCTCTCACTGAAGCAGCACAAGAAACTTCAGCCGGCCTCTCAAGAGAGTGACTCTGGCTGCTTCTCTAGTCTCTCTCAAGGAGCACTTGACATTTTGGCTGGAGGGGGAGCCTCTCTCATCCCCCACCCACCCACTCTGTGAGGTGGGTGGTGAGGAAGCGGCGCTTGGGAGGAGTGGATCAGCCACCATCAGGCTCCAGGGCAGGTTTCTGCTCCAGGGCAGAATAGGTGAGGAGCAGCAGAAGCAGTGGATGGAGGACTGATGGAAGAAGGCAATTCTCCTCTTGGAGGGTGAAGATGTCAGCCTTACCCCCTTTCCTTTCCTGCCTCCAGGTGAGGCTGGAAGAGCCCTGGCATCACCTGGAGCTTTTCCTCACTCACAGATCTGAGCTCTCTCAATCGTTCCCCTGGGATCTGAAAGAAGTCCCCACTTTCTCCCCCTTACCTCCCAATTAATCACTGAGGGTGGTGTTCCTTCTGCAGGCAGCTGCCTGCTGAGAAGTCCCTGGAGGAGTGGCCAAGGGACACTGCCCCACAAGGAGAACAAAGCCCCCTTTCTGCTTCTGCTATGTAATCTCCTTTTAAAAATTCATATTAGTGGTCCTTGGGATTTAAAAGTATGAGTTTGGTCGTCCCTGAGATCCAAAAGGTTGGCAACCCCTGCTCTATGATCCAGGATGTTACTGTCAGCCTCAAGATATCTTCTGCATCCTATCTGCTGCATCTTCTCTGCTGCCATGCTTATTTCTTTCGGCTGTCATTAGCAACAGGGGGAGGGGGGACTTGGAGGGGAAGAGAGCTGGAGGTGTTTTGCATTCCTTTATTGTGGGTAAGAAAGGGGAGGGGGTGTATGAATTCTTGTCTTTAACTTTCCATTTCCTTGCTAGCTTCTATCCCCTTTGCGCAGCTGTGAAGTTTTATCAAAATATGTCAAGGTCAACGGACAGAGGCCTCATCACCACCTGAAGATGTCCACATGATCATATTCAGAACTTTTAATTGGAAGAGTCTTTGGACTTTGCTGGGTGGGAACAATTCCATTCCTTTGTATATGTGATCTGCACGCCAATTCCTCAGATTTGGAATTCAATCTGTAGCTTCCACTTTGATTTCCAGTAAAAGGATAACTTTGCTCTAATCCATGGAGTCTGAGTATTTCTTTCTTGGATCTTGAAGGGAGCACACAGTGACATTATTCCGAATCTCCCCATCAGCCTACCCGGAGAAAATATCAACTTTTCTTCCGAGGGGGTTTCACATCATGTCATCTCCAGCCAGCGATGAAGATGACCAGGGAGCTACGGGGGGGCAGCCGATGCTGCTACCAGAGATGCCAGCCGCCAACCTGCTGGCCGACCTTACTCTGGAAGAAACCTCAGCTGAGAGGCCCAGATGGTCGTTAGGTGTTGGATGGAGGGATCCCGAAGACCCCCCCCTCCTGGAATCACTGTAAGTCAGAGAGGTGTGAGGGAACGGCTGTGGCAAGAGAGGGCGGAGGTGGAATGCAGGCTGGATCAAGCTGGGCAATTCCCTAAGGATGCTTCTGAGAAGCCTGGCATAGCTCCAAGGTATGAGGGGGAAGGGGGAGCGAGTTCAGCCAGGGGAAGTCGGGCTGCCCCCACTCCCCTTGCCCAGACTACGCCAGCGCAGCAGCTGGCTGCCACCCGGGGGGCCCCAGCAATAGGAGTGATCCCTGGAAGACGCAACCTGCCCCCGTTAGATGTGAAGTTTGGAGGAAATCCCAAGGATTTGGGGTTTTTCCTGGTACAAGTCGGGAGCTATATGGCAGAATATGAAAGGGATTTCACCTCTGAAGCAGCCAAAGTGAGATGTGTTACCAGAGCCCTGGAGGGAATGGCAGCAGACTGGATGGTGACTTTGTATAATGATAACTCCCCCCAACTGTGGAACCTCGATGTTTTCATGACTGCATTGAGGAGGAGGTTTGAGGACCCTCTAGCGGAGAGAAAGGCCAGGATCAGAATGAAAACCATAACACAAGGGGGGAGATCAATTGCTGACTACACCCAAGAGTTCAGACAACTGGCATACCACATCCGAGGCTGGTCCCAGGGGGCCCTGATAGAAGCCTACAAAGATGGCTTAAATGAAGATATATACCACATGTGCATCTCCAGAAGGGATCCATATGACCTGCAGCTGTGGTACTTGCTAGCGGAAGAAGTGGAAATAGATCTAACCCAGAGCATACGCAGAGGAGGCCCCGTATGGAACAAACCGCTCCCCCCACTTCCCCGAGAGGCCCCAAACCCTCGGAAGGGAGGAGTGATGGCAAGAGCCAAATCCACTGCCTGTTTTCGTTGTGGGAAGGAGGGCCACTGGATTGCGGATTGACAGGTCAAGCTGGATCCAAAGGGAGTGCGGGGCCCAGGGAGGAAGCCTGAGAACCCCCCAGCCAAGCCTCGCGAAACTGGGCTAAAGGTAGGGGAGGTTGTAGAGGTCGCCCCTCTGGCGGGAGAGGAGCTGGGACCTCCAACTCCCCTCGATGAGAGCAAGACCGACTCAGAAGATGACGTCCCGGTAAGTCCTAACAAGGGGCCCATGACCATCCCAATAAAGTTAAGGGTGCCTACCTCAGGGACCGAGGGGCAGATGTTGGCCTTATTGGACTCGGGGTGCACGAGGTGCATAATCAGCATGAAAGTAGTTAAGGGCATGGGCATCAGACTGAGAACTTTAGGAACGCCCATATCCTTTTGCCAACTGGATGGATCTGAGGAGGGAGGCTGCCCTGCACGTTTTATAATGGAACCTCTAGAGATGACCATGGGAACCCACAGTGAGACCCTGTGTTTTATTGTGGCCCCTGGGGTGGAACAGCCTCTAATACTGGGATTGCCCTGGCTTCGGAAATGGAATCCCCATGTGAACTGGAGAGAGGGGTGGATACGGGTCCGCACCTATCGGCAACCGGAAGGGGAGGAGTAATCCCATCCGAAGCTTCAAAGCCCGGCTGAGACAGCTTCCGCAGATGCCGAGCGCGTGGAGGGGGAGGAGAAAATCCCGAAGGAGTACTGGGACTTAAGAGAAGTGTTTAGCGAAGAGGCCTCTGATGAGCTCCCTCCTCATTGGTCAACCGATTGTAGTATTGAATTCCTACCGGGGGTGATGCTCCCGAGACCGAAGCTGTATTCGATGACACCACGGGAGCTGGAGGAATTGAGATCATTTATTGACAAGAACTTGAAACGTGGGTTCATCCAACCCGCTAGACCTCGAGTGGCGCCCCCTGTGTTGTTCCGCAAGAAGAAAGATGGCTCCAAACGCTTGGTGGTGGACTACCGAAATTTGAACGCGGTTTCCGTGGAGAACATGTACCCCCTCCCTCTGATGAAGGACATGTTAGCCCACCTAGCCAAGGGGAAGATTTTCATGAAGTTGGACTTGAGGAAGGCGTACAACCGAATCTGAATTAAAGAGGGAGATGAATGGAAAACCGCGTTCAACTGCCCGATGGGTTGTTTACAGTTCAATGTCCTCCCTTTTGGCCTACAGGGGGCACCAGCCATTTTTATGCAAATGATCAATCAGGTGCTCCATGAACATTTATACAAGGGGGTTCTGGTCTACCTTGATGACATCCTTATTTACACGGAGACTAGAGACAAACATGTGAAACTGGTACGCTCCGTGCTGCACAAACTGCGGGCTGCCAAATTGTACGCCAAACTGTCCAAATGTGAGTTCCATCAAGAAAAAATCGACTACCTAGGATATCGTATCTCACACGAGGGCATTGAGATGGACCCAGAGAAAGTGCAAGTTGTATTGGACTGGGCCTCACCGAGAACCCGAAAACAGCTTCAAAGTTTCCTTGGATTTGCTAACTTTTACCGGAAATTCATCCCGTCTTTTGCTAAAATAGCCATGCCCATCACCAACCTCCTAAAGACAAAGGGGGAAACGAAACCAAAGCCCAGCCAACCGTTGAGTTGGTCCATGGAACCCCAAGCCGCTTTTGAAAAACTAAAAAGACTATTTGCCGCAGAACCAGTGCTGAAACACCCAGACATGGATGCCCCTTTCGTGATCCAAGCTGATGCGAGTGATGTGGCTGTTGGGGTGGTCTTACTTCAGTTAAACGGGAAGGGGACACTACAACCTTGCGCCTACACCTCCTGTAAGTTGACTGACACTGAAAAGAGATGGGCTGTTTGGGAGAAGGAAGCTTTTGCAGTCCGTTGGGCCCTACTAACTTGGAGGCATTTCTTGGAAGGAGCGAAACACCCATTTGAGGTATGGACTGACCATAAGAATCTGGAGGCCTTAAAAACACCTTGGAAGTTATCCCCTAAGCAAGTTAGGTGGGCTCAGTATTTCAAACGATTCAATTTCTCTTTGAAGTACATCCCGAATGCCTCAATACAATAGTGGTCGTCAAGAAGTGATAAGGCCGATCGTGTCAACCACACAGCTGGCTGCCCCAGTGGTCACCAGAGTGCAAAAGAGGAAGCAAGAGAGGGATCTGTCCAGTGACCTGATGGAACGTTTTAAGGAGGCCCTGAAAACGGATGAGTGGTTCCTGGCAAATGCGAATAACTGCACCGTTCGAGATGGTCTAGCCTGGGTAGGTGTGAAACTGTATGTACCACAGACCTTGAGAAGCCAAGTGCTACAACAAACTCATGACTCCAAGGTAGCTGGTCATTTTGGTTTTGTGAAGACCCTACACCTGGTGAAACGGCAGTTTTGGTGGCCTTCGCTGAAAAAGGACATTGAAACTTATGTGGCGAGCTGTCCAGTTTGCGCCTCAGCCCAAAGACCTCCTGGTAAGCCACCAGGTCTGTTGCAGAATGTGGCTAGGCCAACTGCTCCTTGGAAGGAAATCTCCATGGACTTTATAGTAGACTTACCCGAGAGCACTGGGCACACAGTCATCTGGATGGTGACCGATTTGTTCTCCAAACAAGCACACTTCATACCTTGCTCCAAGATTCCCTCGGCGAAGTCGCTGGCCAGATTGTTCATTATACATGTCTACAGACTGCATGGTGTCCCTGAATGTGTAGTTTCTGATCGAGGGGTTCAATTTACCTCAAACTTCTGGAGGGAATTTTTGAAGTTAATAGGCTCCACCCAGGGCCTAAGCTCCGCCCACCATCCCCAAACGAATGGGGCCTGTGAGAGAACTAACGGGGTGCTGGAGCAATATCTCTGGTGTTACATAAATTATCAGCAGGACAACTGGGTGGATCTACTGCCTTTTGCAGAGATGGCATAAAACAACTCTGTCCACAGCAGTACTGGGTTTACCCCCTTCAAAGTGGCCATGGGGCAAGATTTTGTGCCCATACCTGAACTTCCTTGTGAAAGACCCAATGTCCAGTCATTGGACGACTGGATATCTCAACTCAACTCAATTGGCCGGTCGCTTGTAAAGCTTTGGACGAGGTGCACCAGTCTCATAAGAAATTTGCCAACAGGAAGAGAACCCCACAGAAGTCTTATCAAGTAGGCGACAAAGTGTCCCTCTCAACTAAATATTTACAGACCACCCAGAAATCGAAGAAGTTGGGTCCTAAGTATGTGGGCCCCTTCCCTATTGAGCAGATTGTCAATCCTGTGACTGTTCAGTTAACTCTACCAAAAACTCTTCGTCGCATTCATCCGGTTTTCCACGTTAGCTTGTTGAAACCCGAACATACCTGTACATTGAGACCGACCCAGACTGATCCCCCCGTACCATTGTTGATCGAGGGTGAACAACATTTCGAGATTAAAGAGATTTTAGACTCTCGGAAATGGAGGGGCCGTCGCCAATATCTTGTAGCCTGGAAACCTTTTCCCCCATCCTATGCCGAGTGGGTAAATGAGAAAGACATTAGGGCTCCTGAACTGCTCAAGAACTTTTATGCTAAGTACCCTGATAAACCATAGAAATGTATGCAATTGTTAACATATTTTATGTTGTTCTCTCTTACAGGGACTAATGTCCTTTTTCTAGGGGGTCCGAATGTCAGCCTCAAGATATCTTCTGCATCCTATCTGCTGCATCTTCTCTGCTGCCATGCTTATTTCTTTCGGCTGTCATTAGCAACGGGGGGAGGGGGGACTTGGAGGGGAAGAGAGCTGGAGGTGTTTTGCATTCCTTTATTATGGGTAAGCAAGGGGAGGGGGTGTATGAATTCTTGTCTTTAACTTTCCATTTCCTTGCTAGCTTCTATCCCCTTTGCGCAGCTGCGAAGTTTTATCAAAATATGTCAAGGGCAACAGACAGAGGCCTCATCACCACCTGAAGATGCCCACATGATCATATTCAGAACTTTTAATTGGAAGAGTCTTTGGACTTTGCTGGGTGGGAACAATTCCATTCCTTTGTATATGTGATCTGCACGCCAATGTCTCAGATTCGGAATTCAATCTGTAGCTTCCACTTTGATTTCCAGTAAAAGGATAACTTTGCTCTAATCCATGGAGTCTGAGTATTTCTTTCTTGGATCTTGAAGGGAACACACAGTGACAGTTACCTAGTTTGGTAATGAAACCTCTGGAAGAAAACCACCAAGCTAAGAGAGCACCAAGGAACCCACAACTACAAGCCCATTATGAATCAGCACCTTGGATAGCTCCTGAACAGAAAGCTGAATATTTGATTGTCATCAGGTTTATATTCAGCATCAAAACTAATACCAGCCAGAGCATGGAAATACTGCAACATTGGAAGATGTGGAGAGACCTGGCCTGTGGAATTGCTGAGACATGACTGCATGAATATCGTCATCATCATCCATACAAGGGATGTATAGGAGATTTCATGATAGAAATACTTTTCCTCTATCCCAGCATGCAGTCTGAGGCATGAGAAATTAGTTAACAAGTTTAAGAATGCCACTGATGGATAATGAGTAATATGCTGAAGCTATAGGAGTTTCTTGTGTAATTGTGGGACAATGGACCAACTCATTGCTTGCCTGAGTTAATTTCTTTGCTGCTAAAACCCACATAAATTATACTATAGGTGCTTCAAAATGTTTGATTCTCTGAGTTTTCTGAACACATAAGAGTTCAGATCATTTTTTTGGTTGAAAAACTCCAACATCTTTCTGACTTCTATGTGTGTTTGAAAAAAAAAACTTGGTGTTGCTTTCAGGAATTATCTTATTAAAATGAATGCGGTTCTGAAAGCAGAGCCATCTTTTTCTGGCTTAGACAAAAATTGAGAAAAAGTAGACAGCTTTATTGATTAATAAAGAGGCATTGCACTAGTAGCAAGCATAAAGTACTTATGTTAAATGATGTTTACAGTATGCAACACATGCACACACATACCTTGAGAACAAGTTAGAAATAATAACATCCTCATAGGTAGTTTAATGGGGGAAGTTTCAGATTGAGTGATTATATTTGGAAACAGCTTAAACTTGCTTAATTTTAACTTGTGTGTCTTAGCATGTTTTACAGAGATAGCCCACTTGGTTAACTTAATGCCAGGTTAAAATCCCCTACAGTACATAGAGAGCCAGTGTAGTATAACAATGGAAGCAACATGCTGGGAATCAGGAGACCATAAGTTCTAGGCTTGCCTTAAGCACAAAGCAATATAGGGACCTTTGGTCAGTCATTCTCTCTCAGCATTAACAATAGAAAACCACTTCTGAAATCTTACCAAGAAAACTGCAGGCAGTCACCAGGTGTCAGCCTGATTTGAAGACACCAAAAACCACATAAATGGGTTCATAAAGTAGTCTGATTAATGAGATAGAAAAGAGAATTAGGTGAGACCGACAGTGAAAAGAGGTGAAACAGGAAAGAGAATAAAGGGAAAGGAAGTGGAAATGAAGAAGCAAATGGAAAAAAAATGATAAAAGTTTAGCTTATTGCATTGCAACCTTATTACAACTAGGGTAGAGACGCCCTCTATCAAGCTCTAGTAACACAGAAACACAAGTGCCAAGTTTTCTCCCAGTCCAAATGAATTCCTGATGACATCATTGGTGCGAGCCTGTAGATATTTTGGCAATATATGAAATGCCTTTGGAGATGTTTTCCATTGTCCAGTCTCCCTAACTCTAACCTTAACCCTATGGGGTTTTATTAGTGGTCATCTATCCAAGTATCAATCAAATGGAAGCCTTTTTAGCCCTTCTCAACACAGCCTAGGTCAACTCAACCAGCCAGTAGTCCGAAGGTAAACAAGACAGGAGTTGTCATTTATTCAGTGGTAAGTTCCGCGGTGTCTTTCAGCGCTTCCTGACGACGATGGGGTTTCTTGCGGGGAGGAGCAGAAGGGGAGAACCTGGAACAGCACCCGGCGTCCATTTCCAAAGCCCTCTCCAAGCAGAGGACGCTAGAAACCTCATCCACAGCCGGCCACAGAAGAGGCAGAAAGCGACTGCAGCAGCGGCAAGCTGAGGCTCGTAGGCCGGCGGCGGCGGCGGCAGCCGCCGCGGCGAAGGTAAGCTTAGCAGAAGGGCAAAAGGGAGCCGGCGAGAGCGAAGCCACCTAGTCAAGTTGGTGACAACTCTCGCTTAGCTTCGCTTTCCGCCCCCACTCCCCTTCAGCCGCTGGCTCCGCCCAGCCCTCGCCTAATTGGCTATCGGGAAGGAGGGGGTCTAATTGGGATGCAGGCGCGCGATTGCTCGGCTTTTAGTCTAGAGCCGGGTGGCGGGTGGGTTGTTGGTGCTGCTGGCTCCTTCACTGGAAGGCGGTGAAATAAACCAGGCAGGTAGAGTTCGCCTTCTCTTCCTTTCCATCGCCATGAAGGCTGGCAGCTTGGACGGCAGGACCGCGCCTTGCGTCTGTCTTGGATTGTTGTTTGCGCTACTCGGCGGAGCCGGGACACTGTTCGGTGAGTAGGAGCCCGCTACGTGGGCGCGGATGGGTGTTTTTTCGCCGGAGAGGATCCGGGGAAGGGTGGGGGGCGAATGGGCTTCTGCGTGGGCAAGCAGGTGGGTAGAAGGGTTGCAAGTTGGCCTGGGCAGCCTTTCCTTCTGTCCCCCCTCACCCCCCCTCCAGTAAGTTCTTCCAAACCCTAGTCTACAGGTTGTCATGCTCGACAGCCAGGTTGTCGGATGCCTCTTTGCGGGCGGGGAGGGAGCACTGTTGCTCCCAAGTTCCCCTTTGTTGCCTTCTGCCACCCCAACGGAGGAGAAATACCTGAGATCTGGATCGCACTTTCCCCTCGCTTGCTTTCTCACCCGCCTCAATCAGAGTTCGGGGGCTCCGGAAGGACTTAAAGGCATTTCTACAGCAAGCTGCTTTCGTCCTACGGTGGCGAAGGAAGGGCGATAGCGATGGGATCCGGGACCACGATTCTTCCTTAGCAGGAAAGCTGAAGCGTGGAAGGCTGGGCGGTGCGTTGCCTAGCCTGCAATCCTGCCATTTTCTCGGGGTGTTGGTAAGCAACACTGCTGGGTTTACGGTCGGGTGTTGGACACTTGACACCGGAGGCTGTTGCGTGGGTTCTCGGAAGCATGTCCGATCGGATCTTCTGGATTAGCCTTGGGTGTACGCTTCCCTCAGAGTAAGCCGCGTTGTGGACGATATTCGGAATAAACGTGTGTTGGATCGCAGAACTAGTTAGGTTCTGGGTACCGTTTAAGGATGCGATGTTTTCCGTTTAGTTCCTGTATGCCTTCTGAGTTTGCAGCAGTAACAAAAACCGGATTCCTGACAACTCTGTACAGCTACTCCATGCTTGAAAAGCACGACTAGGGTTTCCTAAGCCGTCGGGGCGTGGGTGTATCTCTCCGACAGTTGCCGACCTCTGGTTCATTCCATTCGTTGGATATTCGGTGTAAGACAAATATATATTGCTAGGTCTTTGAATTTGCATCAGAAGGAATGGAATACGATTCTTCGGGAATAGATGAAAATACTACTTATTATATTGTCTAGTAAAGTATTTTAGGTCATGTGTTCAGAAAATTCCCTACTTTGATTTCTTTTAAAGGAAAAATGTCAGGTTTTTCCTCGTGCTTTAAACTTATTGAATCCAGAGGTGCATATATAAAAGGACACAAAGTCTTTAGATGGATAATTTATACTCTTGTTCCCTCTCCACCTCCTTATTTTGGTTGCTGTCTATCCATCTTGTAAACTAACAACTCTTGTGGTGAAGCTCAAAGGAATGTTTGTCAGATGTTTGGTCCTTTGGACCATAAATGCAATCAAGGTGTTAATTTAACTTGGGCAACAGCTTTATGTCAAGAAAAACAGACTGTCAATGTGACCCTCTGACTGAAATAAAATTGAAAGGTGGTTTCAGTGATTCTGTTGTCACCCAATGAGGTAGTTATATTGGGTTTGGTATGTGAATATGTGTGTGGAGTCAAATGGAAAAATCATGCCCTCTAGTATACTGCAGAACAAAATATGGGTAGAATGTGTGACCTTTCAAAATCCCTTTTTAAAAATTTGCTTCTAAAAATGCTTTTGCCCTCCCTTAAGATTCAGAGGTTTTTTCATTGCACTGGAGGTTTAGATATATCTGTTTCTGATGGAATTTTTTGTGAGGCTTCTCTTTGCTGTCCTTTCCTACCTGAACCTGCGTTAGTGTTTAGATGAAGCACAAGGTTGGAGCATTTAACCCAGCTGCTGACTCATTTGATTAGTATATTATAGTTTATGAAGTTGTCTGAGAACCACTGCATCTCAAACACAATTCCTGTTGTGATGAGTTCAGAATAGTTCCCCTATATCTGTTATTAGACTGGGTTGATCGCTACTGTATATATATTCATAAGTATATGTATGTGCACACATAGAAGGGCATATACATATAGACCAACAGCATGGCTCAGTTTCATTAAAGCCTATTTGAATGTATGTGCTTTATATCAACTTTGGCTGTCTTGTCTTACCATAAATTTTTAATAGGCAATTTAAAGTCAATTGAGAAATAGAAGCCAGAAAGCCACTAAATTCAACAAGGATGGATTAATTTCAGGATTCAGAGAAAGCTAACTTTGAGGTCATACATATGAAGATCATAAGTGCTTTCACTCTATAAAATATTGTTCTGTGCCCATTCCCATTCATGCAAACACCATTCATATATACACATACAACACATATACTCCCACACACACACAAAAGCTCACACCTCCTTTCAAAACTTGTTGGTACTTTACAGTTGTGAAGAAAACTGCAATGTTTAATAAATTGGATCAATTGGTTAAAATGTATTTTGATAAAATAATGCCATGGATTAATTGTGATGGAGGTATGGTAGCTGCATTAGACCACATCAAGTGATTTCTCTATCTTGAAACTTTTTTTCAACTGACAGCTGTTCTTCAAAGCTTTCCACAGAGGTCTTTCTCATCACCTGCTCTCTGACCCACTCTAACGAGATGTTTTTTATTCAAATGATATCCTGTCTTACAGCATTGTACCTTCTTCCTCTTAACAAAATGAAATACATTTCATATGTTTTAAAATAAGTACTTGGCTCTTCATTCCCACACACATGTGGAGCTCTCCTTGTCATTTCTCCTTTCAACTCGGAAAAATGCCAGAATAGGAGTGTACTTGCTGAAAGGGACAGTGGTGGTAAAGAACAAGAGAAAAATACTACCCCCAACCCTTGAAGTCCTAGCTGATAGAATGACAGCTAAATCTTGCAGCTCCTGGGTTTTTGTTGGTAGAGCTTGTCAGACTCAGATCTTACAAGAAGCAGAGTTATTCCAGCTTAATACTGAAAAAAGAGTGCACAACATCATCTATCAAGGTTTAGTGGGCACTTAGTTTCAGCTGCCTACAGAAAAAGACTTATGGGGTGATTGCCTGGTGAATAGGATATTTACATGCTTGCTGAAAATGAGAAGAGGCCCAACTGATTCTGCTGAATTCTTAAAGAGTTTTGTTTTCTTGCTTGAAAGACCTTGAAAAGCCCAGTATCTTTAGCACTAAACCTGTTAAATGCTTGGTATATAGAGCATTTTGGCATTTCTTCTTCTGCAGAATCATGATATTTTGATTTTATGATGGTGAAGAGAGAAGAGAATGCTTTCCTTCTGAGATTTACGAAACAGGGACTTTCAGCTGCGATTTGTTTGACAAATATGGTAAATAGAAAGTAGCTTGAAAAACACATATATAATTGGATTTTCAGTGTGCCAAGGGCCAATGTGTACACACACCCTTTGTTACTCTTTTAGTCAGATGCAGATAGAGAGGAATGCAAATCCTATATGGATGATCTAGTGAGTATTCTTAATTTAATAGCTTGCAAGATGTTTCCCTTTTCCCTTTTCCTTGTGGCTTTCGTAGTTCTTTAGTTAAAACTAAAGAACTATTTATGATAATACACACCCAACAGACTCATTCACTGGAGGATGTAAGAGTTTGTGAGGTCAAACTGGAGTGCAATTTCCTTTCTCTCTAAAGTTTAGCTGAAATAATGCCAAGGGCAGACCCTGCTATATATGGCATTTCTTTTGCACTTTTTGAAAGCATTTTATAACTTCTATTTGACTTGTCCATGCAATCAACGGATTCTTTATCCTGATTTTGCTGGTGGAAAAGGAGAACAAAAGGAATGATATTAGCCAAACACCTAATTCATATCAAACATTTGATATGATTAGACTAAAACTATAAAATTCAAATATGTTCTATGTTTCTATATTTCTCAAAGATAAGTTTAAATTCTAATGCAAATAGAGGCATGTGGATAGACTTGGTGAATCATTAACTGGGAAAAACAAACAAACTACAAATTAGATTTTGGATTCTCATAGAGTGTTGTGGTCTTTAGTGGTATTGGTACTCTTTGTTCCATGAGACCTTTGGCTTTGTTATTGGATTGTTGCCAGGCAAGAAAAATCAGGACCACACATTAATTCCAGTTAAATGATGTATTGCTCATGCCTATATACAAGAATCTAGTCAACTAACCATCAGCATTAAATTGGTGGTAGATAATTAACAGGACTCAAGAGAGCATAAGGACTCCAGGCTGATTCCTCTCTTGACTCCAATCCACATTCTGCCTCTCCTACATATGCGGCCATTTATTTCATTCCTCCATAAGAGTTAAGGCAGCTACATATGTTCATGAGCAAAAAAAGATTTGGGACTGCTGACACAGATGACAAGCTATATAGTTTTCAAAACGGATGATTTTCAATAGGAAATCCATTCTGAAAAATCAGATGTAATTGTTGGAACTTGGGAAGTGAACCCATATTCCAATATGCTGTTTTGGTTGGCTTTAATTGCTTCATAATTAGGATTATTTTGTTCCAAATGATGAAGAACTCTAAAATTTAGTTTTCCAGAGTATTGTTGGTTATATGAAAATTATGGTCTTGTGGCTTGCTACATTTCCTTGGAGAATTTATTAGTTATTTTTAAATCCATGCCTGAGCTTTCCTCTAATGCCTGAAGCATACACTATCAGATTAAAGCACCTGTTGTTGGATTATTTCAGGTCCAAGGCAATGATAGTTTCTCATCTTGCTTTTGTTTTTTTTAATGTCAAATGTATGTGTGAGAGAGATGTGCACAAATGGTCATGTTTGCATATTGGAATACACATCAATCAGGTTTTTTTCATACAGGAAGCTCCATGCCCACTTTTTTTCCCCTTAAAGCTATAAAATACAGCTATAAAATAGAGGAGGAGGAACCAGTTGGATCATTAATATTAAACATTTCTTATTCTCATAGGAATAAACATCAGACTAATAGTTTTTATCTATTTTCATGAGGCTGCTCTCTGAATAGTCTGTCTATACTATACTATGACTAATATATTTATTCTATTTTTTTTTCTTTATACTACTATAGATAAGAATTTATGGGTTGGGAAATGTTACCCCACAATGCCTCTTGGGTTTAACCATTTATAAGATTGTAATGTTGTGATGATCTGGTAGGTTGATCAGAGTAGACAGGGTTTAGACATGAAGGGGGCAGAACAATTAAAATATGCAGTTGTTTTGAGTCTTCATCCCTGAGGTTCCATTTATAATGATTGTGATAGCATACAAATACAGTGGGTTATTTGAGTCATTGTAGTCATTGCATCCTTCTGGACTCATTTCTTGTTAAAAAACTGTGAGTGCTATATGTAATTACACCATACACGTGCAATTTCTTCCATTAC
Source organism: Pseudonaja textilis (assembly GCF_049901715.1). NCBI lineage: Eukaryota > Metazoa > Chordata > Lepidosauria > Squamata > Elapidae > Pseudonaja > Pseudonaja textilis. The sequence goes on along the minus strand of NC_141998.1, from coordinate 13,007,577 downwards.
TCCAGTGTATCATTCATATGGAGTAATTGAGTATCTAGATTGGAGTATGTGTTTCCTGATGTTGAAATATAGGTCCCAGAATAATTTTCTAGGTTTGTTAGGGCTAATTCAATGTCAAAACATTAGAGAACATTGATTTGCCTTCTGCAATGTAACACAAACCATGTTGTCTGTAAGTACTGTGATTCTCATTTTCAATATTAACTTCCAACAGACCGGATGTTGTTGGTTATATAACAACTTCCATAGCAAGGTGTACTACGCAAGCAAAAGCAGTAGGCTATCAAATGCTAAAATGGAAAATTACTTATACTGAGAAGGTTCCCCTGAGAAAATTTGATACTTTCTTCCCCCCCTTTTTTTCTTTGGATTTTTAGATAAACTTGCAAAGGGAAATTTAAAATCTGAGCTATGGAGTAGAATTTCAACACCAGAGGCTGCTGTTTCTGCTGCTTTGTGCTTCCTCTGCTTTTAGTAGAGCAGGTAGCTGGCTTCATTTTTGCAAGATTCTGTTAATGTAGCCTTAATAGTAAAATAGAAATAGCTAATCTGATTGTATTTCCTGTCTGGTCTACCTGGGAAGGCTGACATCAATCTTTCAAGTCTGAAAGTACAGATCTCCCACTGTCTCCTTTACAGTCTGAGAACTTAAGGAAGGGGGGTCTCTTCTAAGTTTCTTTCTCCTCCCCTTTTATGCAGCTGTGGACTATGCCCTCTCTTATCTGGCCATTCCCTAGGCAGCATTTCTTCCCTCCATCTCCCAAGGACATTCTTACATACCTTTACAGAATATGAATTAAGACTATTATAGCTCCCAAACGTGAAATTATAGGCTGCTTCCAGATAATCATTTTATTTTATTCAGCCTTACTCAGATTTTAGATCCAGTATTTTGTCTTTCTCTGGATGCCAGTTTTTAAGAAATATTTAGGCAAACTAAAGTCAGTTCAGAGAAGAGCTACATCAGTGATCAGGGGACTGGAAACTAAGTGCTATGGAGTGAAGTAAGAAAGCCTGGCCTTGAGCAGAGATGACCAAAAGGGTTTTAGAGACCATTCTTCAAAGAATATCATACAAAAGTAGTTCATGTCCTGTCCTCTAACATCCCAGTGGAACCAATTATCCACCTCTTTACTGTATGTGTTCAGGCAGACTGCTATCCATGGCTTTAATTTCTGTTCTTATACTAAGCAGAGGTTTGATAGTTTTAAATGGGCCCTTGACACTCCATGTTTCTAGTATCATTCTTGTGTGATTATTCTACTATCAGGTAAACTTGGTTAACACTATATACTGTATGTGCTCCATTGCATTTTCTCATTTTAAAATTTTGCTAATTCATCGCTAATCTCATGGATATTTAAGAAATTAGCTGCTAATTCATAGCTAATCTCATGTCATGTTACATTAAATTCAACTCAGATTATATTATGTGTTGGGTACAACAGAATTTTGCATTGAATAGAGTTAAAACTTTTGCAAGTTGAAGAGAACAGTAAGTTGAGTTTTGTCTTACCATACTCCTAGGATAGTTGAAATAAATACAACCCACACGTTAAGTGAAGTTCACCTGAATCCCAAAAGCTTATTTAGTCATGGGTGATCTTTTTTTTTTTTTTTGGTGAATCCATGATCAGGATTTAATTGCCTTATTTGTTCAGTGCACATTGCTTCTGATATTGAAATGGGTCCATCTTCTGTAGTCCAGTGTTACAGCCTACAGATTGGTGGTTATAACATTTTGAGATGGTAATTCTATATAATATATCTTATACAAGGTAGTAATTCTTTTCAGAATCAAGCCCCATTGACCTTTACTATATAATACATTACTCCAACAGAAGGAAAACAATTCTCATGTATTCTACTGAACTATAAATAGTCCTTGATTTGCAACCATTTGTTTAATGACCATTGAAGTTACAAAGGCACTGAAAAAAATGGCATGACTGTTGTAGCATTCATGTGGTCATGTGCTCAAAATTTGGATGCCTGGTAACTGGTACATATTTGCACATATGGTTACAGTGTCCTGGGATCATGTAATCACCTTTTGCTATCTTTTATCAAGCAAAGTAAATGGGGGAGCCATTTTCACTTAACAACCATGTTATTAACTTAACTATGGCAAGAAAGGTTGTAAAGAATGGGGCAAAACTCACTTAAATGTCTTGTTTAACAACAAAAATTTGGGGGTCAATTATGGTAATAAATTGAGGACTTCCTGTATTATTTTATACACCTCTAATATAGATGGAGATCGGCAAATTCCAGTTTCCTTCGATCTTGAAAGAACAACAAGATAACTAAACTCAGCAAATGGCAGGGAAATACTTTGAATTTCAATCTAGAATCTTGGTGTATGTGGATAAGTATATAAGCACTGATTTGCAGCAGACAGATCTTCTGCCGTGGTTAAGAATGTACTGCTGAGGAAGCCAATTCCAGATTAAGGGGTTGAATTTTTAGAGAGTCCTGTTTTACAATCATGCTGGGCTGATATACAACCTTGTCAGTTCAAATAAAAATCATACTGTGATGGTAAAGACATTTCCTGAATGCATCATCAAAAAGCAACAAAGGACCTCAAAATTACTCAATAGTTCAAATCTTCTGAATAAATATTTCTCCAATATAATGTCCAAAAACATGCCATATCATTTAATTAGGAAAGTTCCTGTAATAAAAATGTGATTCTTGAGGTGCAGGGGTGGACACAAGGACAAATACAAAAACAAATTTTATTCTCACTCCCATGGGTGGTCTATGTGTTCCTCAGTTTTGGGTCCTCTACCAGAGACCTGAGAGTTTGAACATTCTGCGCAGGATCTCAGCTATTTCTAGCACTGAATCTTCTGGGCAGAGAGTTCTGATGATGGATGTTCTTAGGATAATCCTTTCTCTTAATCCTTCTTCCTCATGTTGCTCACTCAGTACCACTACATTTATCACTACAACTGTTTTATGATCCTTTGTCTACTATCACTGTGTCAGGTTGACTGGCCATTAGTTGCCTGCCCATCTGTATCTAGAAATCCTACAGGATCTTAGCTTTGTTATTCTGCATGACCTTCTGTGCAATCTCCCATCTGGATTTGGGAGAGTGTCAGAGTTCCAAGTAAGACACCCAACAGGATCAAAATTCCAAGGCAGGCATGTTCCTCAAAGTATAGATTTATTAGGCATGTCATATTAGCACATCTGGGGAAACCTGACTCTAAACGCCCCTTGGGTTTCCCTCCAAGTTAAAACTAGAATTTTCTTTCCCGTGTCCATGTATTCTAGTGTTGATTGGCTAAGTTTTTTTAAACAGATCTAACATGTGTTTCTGCCAAAGCTCAAGTATGTGAAGCTGGTGCTCTTTTGGCTACATAAACAATGGTGCTTATACCCTGAACATAAAACACTTGAATGAATGATAAACTGGTGTGTTTTTATTTTCTTTTGGCAGTATTGACTTGATAGCTAAGAATGACTGGACTTTCTCTGAGAATGGTGATTTCTTGCTGTGTAAAGTATAAAATAGCTGACTGTTGCTTTAGAAGGGAAGAGAACATTTTCATAAGTTCCCATAGGTGCTGGATTTCTAATTGAGTCAATGATGTGTGGTAGCAATAAAAACGCTCTACAGTGTAAACTGTATTGGAAATAAAGTATCAAGAACAAAAATGGATTGTTCTGCTGATAATCAGTGCACTCTCTAGAATAAGATGTCATATTAAACCATATGAGTTTGATTCATTTGTTTGCTTTTATTTCTATGGACAAATTGAAGGGATTACAGTGGATCCTTGTATCAAATACTCAAGTCACCTTAATTGCAGGCAAGCCCCATTAGTGCAGTTTCTGCGAGAGCTGCATATGTTACCTGTGTTTTTGGGTTCAACTCAAGGCTCTGGTGGTCATTTTTGCCTTAGAGATCAGAATAGCCCCAAACAGGGGTGGGATTCCAATTTCTTAACAACCAGTTCTGCGGGCGTGGTCTAATTTGTGGGTGTGGCTTACTGGTCATGTGACTGGCTGGGCGTGGCTTGCTGGCTAGGAGTGGCTTGTTGGTCATGTGACTGGCTGAGCGTGGCTTGGTGGTCACATGACTGGGTGGGTCAAGAGTTAAAAATTCACTTTAACAATGCTCTTGGTGCGGGGTTGGACTAGATGACCTCTGAGGTCCCTTCCAGCCCTGGATTGCTTTGCTGTTTCAAAGCATCCTCTGAAGCTGTGCCTAGTGCCAGAGTTTGTGGTCCTTCTTTCCTCTCCTTTTTTTTTCTTTCCCTCCCTCCCTCCCTCCATCTGTCCATCCATATCCATATCTCATTCACATTCCCTTTCCCTTTCCTCTTTCTCCCTTCCCTCCCTTTCTTTCTTTCTCCCATCCCTCCCTCTTTCTTTTTCTTCCTTTTAAGAGAAAGAAAGAAAAGAAAGAAAGAAAGAAAGAAAGAAAAAGAAAGAAAGAAAGAAAGAAAGAAAGAAAGAAAGAAAGAAAGAAAGAAAGCATCTCTATGGTATTCATGGTATATTTTCAGCTGGAACCTCTTTCTGCTTAAACCAGGGGTCCCCAAACTTGGCAACTTTCAGACTTGTGGACTTCAACTCCCAAAATTCCCATAGCTGGCTGGAGAATTCTGGGAGTTGAAGTCTACAAGTCTTAAAGTTGCCAAGTTTGAAGACCTCTGACTTAAACCTTAGTACAACACCCAGATATTTAAAGCCATTAAACATCTTGGATTAATTTTGAAACTTTTTGCATACTTTACTTAAACAGAAAGAATTTTATTTTAACACATATGGTTTCAATTCCAAACCTACTTTTTATGAAAACCAAGTCAAGAAAAGGAGATTGGAAACAAAGCAAAAGTTAACCTCTCATTCTTTCTAACCCTTTCTAAATGGCAAGTAGAAGTGAGCCTTTCTACTTGCCATTTTATTACCAAGAATTTACCACCATTTTCAAATTAAAGAGTTGCCTTCCAATAACAAAAAACACAAGTTTGCAAACTGCCTGAATAGTAACACAGCAGATAATTTTGTATGTTAAACATAAACCATAAAGTGGAAGAGGGAAAATATTTGTGAGAAATATTTACTGTGTTTTTTGCTTGTCAAACTTAAAAGGCCATTGACCACTCCATAAAGGTTGTGACAGCAATAGAAATAATGAAGCAGCAGCTAGGCAAGCTGCTGAATAGTCTGAATTATGCTTTGGAAATTGTGTAATGTATGCTCTGAAACTGAGCAAACGAATAAAACCTAAAGGTAAGCTGTTCTCTACAAAATCCACTCTGAATTTACCCCACTAAGCCTGGCCTCTTGGGGGCAAAAACGGTGTGGGGAGGTGGCGCCGGACCCCCCCACACCCCATTTTCAGCCTAGCAAGCCTCCCTGGAGCCTCTTAGGAGCAAAAAATGGGGTGGGGGGCAGCGCCATACCCCCCCACACACCCTGTTTTCAGCCTAGCAAGCCTCTCTGGAGCCTCTTGGGAGCAAAAATGAGGTGGGGGCAGCGCTGGACCCCCCAACTCCCCATTTTTGCTCCTAAATTTATCTGGTAGCCAGACGGGCCTCATGGGGGCTCCTGGGAGGGGCTGGGCAGGGTTTCTAATGGGAGCCCACTCCCAGCCCATTAGAAATGGCTGCTGAGCAAGCAGAGAAAATTAGGATTAAACCTGGCTTGCTTCTCTGCAAGCCAGTTTGAATCCTGCTTCTCTCTTCTTGGGCAGCCGTTTCTAATGGGAGCCCCCCCCCCCGCATTAGAAATAGCTGCTGGGCAATCAGAGAAAAGCAGGATTAAAGCTATACAACAAGCCTCTCCACATGTTCCTCGGAATGCAAGCAGTAGGGGAAAGGTGACCGACGCCGGCAGCAAAAGGCAAGTGGGGGGCAAGGCAACCAGCGGTGGCAGCAAAAGGCAAGTGGGGAGGGGAAAAGGAGACTGGTGGCTGCAGAAAAAGGCAAGTGGGGGAGAAGGTGACCAGGACGTGCAGAGCTTCACTCACCCCAGGAGATCAGTAAAGGAAGGGCTGTAGTGGAAGGCAGGCAGCAATGGCTGGCCTGGTGGGCACATAAGAGCAGGCAGCAATGTCGCGCATGTGTGCAATGTCGTGCATGTGTGATAAGGACTGATGGGCAGACAGCGGAGAAGCAGGAAGAGAGGGGCGGGGCCAGCCAGAGGTCTGATTTACTGGTTCTCTGAACTACCGGGAACGGTAACAACCGGTTCTATAGAACCGGACTGAACCAGTAGAATCCCACCTCTGGCCCCAAGTCTGTAGTCTTTTAAAAGGCCCTAAAACCCAACTATGTTTCTGAGCTTGGGGTGTTGAATGTATTAAAAGTCCCGTTTCCCGGTTATACAGTATTGCTAACTGGCCAAGTATATGTATATTAGCTGCTATGTAAATTTATTTTGGAAGTTTCTATTGTTTTCATCATCTTGAAATATTTTTTGTATTTTTATTGTAACATATTGTTTGAATTGTAAGCCTGACTGAGGTGGGAAGCTATAGAGATGGGAAGCTATAGAAATTGAATAAATGAATGAATCACTCAATCATTCAGTCAATCACCCAATTAATAAAAATATCTCTCCAAGTTTGACTGGCCCTGACTGTGCTCATGTTTCAGAAAGCCTTGAGGACCTGGCTATTTTCACAGATATGGGTCTAGGAGAGTAATGGAACCCAAACTATTGATGAATGATGTATCTGGGAGCCATTTTCTATTTCAGGTATTCCTCCTTTAGTGACTGCCTCCTTTAGTGACTCTTGCAGCTAGGACAGTTATGAAAAAATAACCTAAATGAAACCTCAATATTCATATTGATGTGCTTTGCAATCTATAAAAAAAAAAGAAAGCTGGAGTAAGATAAGTACAAGCTCAGTTTCATTTAAGGACCAATCCACTTATTGACCCAAGTTGCTTGTCCCAATTGTGGTTATTAAACAAGGATAACCAAGAATCAGTTGGGAACAAAGTTTTTATTTTTAAATATGTATGCATTTGTATCTGTATTGAATTTTATTTCTTGCTAGACACCCAAGTTGCAATAGTAAGATGGATGGCCATATAAACTGAAATCAATACTATGCCCACTTATTGAATTTAATTATATATTTGAATGAGTAGTAATACTTTGGTCATTTTAATTCCATTTAAATGAGGTGTATTTTATGGCTTTATGTTTGCTGACCCTTCCTGATTTTATTCTGGCAGATGTTCTCAGTTATAAAATTTTATAAATACTAAATGATATTTTAGTCATCTGTTGAATGTTGCTGTCTTATGATGGAATTCAGTATTGCTTGTTGAACTGCCAAATAAGAGATTCGGTTTGGTTGGTGGTTAACAGGCATGGGGTAAGAATCCAGGAGACTTTAAATTCTACTTCTGCCTTAGGTATGAAGCTTTGACCTTGAGCTAGTCATTCATACTTATTCCTACCAGTAGAAAGAAGGCAATGGAAATCTCTTCTAAAAATATTGCTAAGAAAACTTCATAGATTTATCAAGGAAGTTTCTGTGAATCAAGGTTGACATTGAAGTTTGCACATATCCATACATGCATGCACAGAAGGTAGCAAATAAAGATGTCAGATGTTTAAGTACCCTTTGAATGGTCTGAATGCTTGGATTATTTCTCAGAAACCTAAAATGTTTATCAAGGTATGAAAGAAAGAGACAGGACTGCACAGCTATATAATAGGCTCAGAAAATGCCTTCTTAAATGATTTGGCATATACATTTCTGGAATGTTGAATAATTAAGGATGTTTCAATTCTCCATAGAGCTGCTGCGAGCATCCAGAGTGGAGGTGCTCCAGTCTCGGCTCTCACAGGCTGAGCTTGAATTGAGGAACGCTCCTCCCCCATCACGTGGTCCATTGTAGCATTCCCCAGTTTTAGCTCAGCCTCGTGTGAGACAGGCTACTTATATTTGAGCTCTTGGCCGACTCAGGATTCTCTTCTTCTTCAGGTTGGATCGTTTCTTTTATTAACTGTGCAGTGTTTCCTTGAGGTCTATAGCCTCCTTGAGGTCTATAGCCTCCTTGAGGTCTATAGCCTTTCCCCTCCTCGGGGGGTGATAATCGGGCAGAATCCCAATGCTTCGCGCTGTTGGCCCCCCCGTTTTAAGCAGTCGTTTTGTTTTTCTTCGCTGTTACATTAGCGCTTTGCATCCCTGCCTCCCAATCGGCTGTTTCCCCCCCCACTGAACGCTGCTCTACCAGGGGAGAGCTAACCTCCCCCCTTCTCCTCCCGTTTTCTGGCCCTCGCAGGGCCTTTTTCTATATCGGGAGAGTGGTTCCGCTGCTGAAAGCCTCTAACCCTCAGCGTCGGCTCGCAGCTGCCATTTTGGTCACCGCCTCATGGCCGGACGCCATCTTGGCCACTCGTCAGGCTGCGTGGATAATACGAACTCACTGAGCAGATCCCCAGGGACTGCTTAAAGCCTGTTGCTTGTTCCCTCTGTTTGTTTTTGAGGCTTCCTGAGCCACCTCAAAAGATCCGTTGGCTATTCCGCAGCCCCTCAGCTGGTGAAGTAGCAGCATCCCAAACCCCCCAGTCTCCATCTGGGGAGGCAGCTGCTGGAGGCCCATCCTCGTCTTTTTCTCCTAGACCTCAGGCGTTCATTCGGCTAATTGGTCAAACCCTGTGTTTTTTTGTGCCTTGCAATTGCTGCTCCCTCCCCCTTCTGGGGCAGATTCACGTTTTCCCGCTGGATTAAAAAATAAAAAAATTAACAAATTAATAATAATAATAATAATAATATTTAAAAACAAACAAACAAGTCAATTTTTTTTACCAAAAGGTGGGCGCAAAACAACCACTAAGACACCCGGCCTTGGTGCAGGTCGCAAAACTAGACGAGCCAACCGTTTCTTACTAATTCTAAACAAAAAAATTTTCCAGCATTGTTCAGATGGCAGATGACAATTCTTCAAGAGGACCTTCTCTGAAGGCCAAATCCAAAACCCACTATCTGCGCAGACAGGCAAAGGAGACCTCCAAAGCCTCCCAGAAGGATGCACTCAGATGCCATAAGGCATTGGAGAGGGAAATTGACAGGTGGTCTAGAGAGCCATGCTCAGTGCCTCTGGCCCTCCCTCCCACCACTCCCTCTACCTCTACCCAACCCGCCCTCCTCCTCCCTCGCCTGCTCAGTCTTCGGGTCCAACGACTAGACAAGTCCCCGAAGCTACCTTCACTCCTACTGCTGCTGGCTTGCGCCAAGAGGAACCAGAGGAGGACCCCATGGTCGAAATTCCTAAGAAAATGAGATCCTGGATGGAGTTAGCCATCCGCCAGGGAATTGCACAAGGTCTCCAGCAGATGGCCAGACTGGCCTTCCAGCCTATGGCCCCTGAAACCCAGTCTCCATCTGTCAGATCTCTCCCCAGATTGGATCTTTCACATGGTCAGGTACTCTCTCAGAGGGACCTCCCTCTTTCTCATGGGTTGGAGGAGGAGGAGGAACAGGAACAAGGGGACCCGATTTGCTTTGGGGATGAAGAAGACTTTGAATTGGGATCCATGATCTATAGCGAACCCCTCTTGGGGGTGGACCCAATGGAGGGGGAGATGTCAGAGGATGAAGGCCTCACCCCTGACCAGCCCGCCTTTGTAGGGTTGTTCAAACCACATCTTTTCAAATCCATTCTTTTCAAGGCCAAAAATATCTCCGGCCTGATCACCCAGCCTCCCTCTGAGTCCCTCCCTGTAGCCTCAGGGGTCCCGATGACTCCATCTTTAGGCAACCGGTAGTGGAGGCCAAGGTCATCCCGGTCCCACCTATTTTCTCCAATCTGGTCTCTAAACAGCTGGCCTCTGCAGGGGTGCCTCCAGCCACCCCCAGCCAGGACAAGAGGTTTTTCAACCTTGATACAGACTTCTCTCTCCTGTTAGACACTCCCATGGTCGACGAGCCCATTGTGGGCTTGGCTTCTTCCTCGACCCCGAGCGATGCCCTAGAGGCCCTAAAGCCAGAGGACAAGCAAGCCGAGCTGGCCTTATGCCGGGCTCACCAATCTGATGCCTGGGCCATTAGATCAGCCACGGCTGCATCTTTCTTTACCAGATCCTCAATCTGATGGCTCCGCCAGCTAAAACAACATGTCCCCACATCCAACGTTAGGGCACATCAGGACATTGCAAAACTCACGGCCGCAGCTGAGTTCTCGGCCAATGCCACTTACCAGTCCGTGAAATTCTCCACCCGGGCCATATCATCGCATGTCACAGCTTGCCGCTTGCTCTGGCTCTGCCATTGGCAAGCGGACATTAAGAACAAAGTGAAATTGGCATCTGCTCCCATTTTGGGAGGTAAATTATTCGGTTCAGCCCTTGATCCCTTGTTGGTCGAGAGTTGTAATAAGCGGAAATATCTCCCCTCCCTTTTTCAGAGGTCCAATTCCAGGGCACCCCTGCCCTTTCGACGAGGATCCTTTCGTTCCTCCTTTCAGACCTCTTTTTCCCCCAGATACCAGAGGTCTCCCTCCTACCGGCCGCCCCCTTCCCAGGATCGAACCAACTCCACTGATAGGAACAGAAGGGGTGGCTCCTATAAAAGACCCTTCCGGGGATCAGGGAGCAGGCCTTTTCGGCACTCCAGATAACTCAATCCACTCCCTTCCCATCGGCGGACGTCTCAAGCATTTCGCCAGTCGATGGGAGGCCTCCACATCCGATGCCTGGGTCAGAGACACTGTTCGCTTTGGTCTTGCCCTTGAATTCCAGTCCCCCCCTCCCAACTTCTTTATGACTTCCCCCCTTTCCAGAGACCCTACCAAGCGCACCCTCATGGAGGCTGCCATTAGACACCTACTCGACATAAAGGTTATTCAACCTGTTCCCGTCGCTCAACAAGGACGGGGTTTCTATTCTCATTTGTTTGTAGTGCCAAAGCACTCGGGGGGTTGGAGGGCGATCTTAGATTTAAAACAGCTCAATCGCTACTTGTCTCCCCCCAAATTTAAAATGCACACATTACAATCCATTCTTTTGGGAACCAGACGAAGGGACTAGCTCACTTCAATTGACCTCTCAGAGGCGTACTTGCACATCGCAATTCAGCCGTCTCACTACAAATTTCTACATTTCTCCTATAACAAACAACACTTCCAGTACGTTGCACTTCCCTTTGGACTAGCCTCGGCCTCCAGAGCCTTCACCAAGTCTGCCTCCACTGCTATCTGGATGACATTCTCAACCTGTCCCACTCCAAAACTCAAGCAGAAAGAGACACCAGAATTACTCTCTCTGCCCTCCAGGACCATGGGCTCCTGATAAATTGGAAAAAAAGTCACCTTTCCCCTTCTACCCGGCTAACCCATTTGGGGGCGGTGATTGACACTGTTCAAGAGTTGGTTTTCCTGTCCCCGGAAAGACTCCTTAGCATTCAAAAATCCGTTCATCAAGTTAGATGGTCAAAAAAGGTTTCTTTATTAGACTTGTCAAAGTTATTAGGCAAAATGGTTTCATGCATCTCTATTGTTCCCTGGGCCTGTTTTCATACCAGATCCCTTCAATGGTTCCTGCTTCTGTACCAGCGATCAGGAAGGAGCAACTCAAGGCTCATGGTCAGGGTTCCTCCAAGAGTCCTCATGTCCCTCCTCTGGTGGACCAGACTGGCCATCAACAAGGGTCACTACTTCAAGGAGTCCCACAGGCTTACCCTCACTACAGACGCCAGCCTGTTCGGATGGGGCGCACATGTCCATTCTCTCTCATCCCAGGGCAGATGGTCGACAACAGAACGACTCTGCAGCATAAATTGGTTGGAGCTCCACGCCGTTTACCTGGCACTTCACAGTTTCCTCCCTCAGGTATGCAGGCGACACATCCTGGTCCTCACGGACAACATGACGGCCAAGGCCCATATCAACAGACAGGGGGGCACTCAATCAATTTGGCTCAGGAGGGAGGCCGAACGCCTTTGTCGCTGGGCGGAAGCAAATCTCATATCCATCAAAGCAGACCATATCTCGGGGGCATTAAACATCCAAGCAGATTGGCTCAGCAGGGCCACAATAGACCAGGCGGAGTGGCGCCTCCACCCATTTCTGTTCAGGGAGGCGTCCTCAATCTTCGGACTTCCAAAATTGGACCTTTTTGCATCCCCCCTCAATGCCCAGCTCCCAAGGTTCTTCTCCAGGTACCCCTCACACGGGGCAGAGAACCCCAACGCTCTGCGTGGCCCCTGGCCCCCAGGACTTCTTTACGCCTTTCCCCCGCTGGCCCTCATTCCCAGGGTCATCCACAAGCTAATCCTGGAGCAGGCGGAACTCCTTCTGGTTGCCCCTTATTGGCCCAGATGTCTGTGGTTTGCAGACCTCTGCAACCTTTCAGTGCCCCCCCCCCCCGGAGGATCCCTCCAGACAAGATTTCTCTGTCTCAGGGTCCACTTCTACACCGGAACCTCAATGGCTCCAATTAGCCGTCTGGAGGTTGAGTGGGACTGCTTAAAGAGGGAGAAGTTTTCCAGCCAGGTTATAGACACCATTCTTGCTGCCAGACGGCCTCAACCACCCGAATCTACAACGCCACATGGGTCGCCTTCTGTAATTGGTCCCACAAATTCCAAATCAACCCCCACACTCCCTCCGTTGCACAAGTTCTGGATTTCCTCCAGGAGGGCCTTAGGATTAGGATTGTCCCCTAACACCTTGAAAGGGCAGGTCGCGGCCCTAGCAACCGTTATCTCTATCAGTAATGAGGGTCCCCTCTCCCATCACCCCCGTATTTGGGCGTTTCTCAGGGGAGCTACCAACTTATGCCCCCCAGCTGTTCACCGTTACCCAACCTGGGACCTCAATAAGGTTCTCGTTTCACTCACCAAGCTCCCCTTCGAACCCATTAGGGAGTCCTCCCTCCAATTTCTGACGTTCAAGGTAGTGTTTCTCGTTGCTATCACATCTGCCCGCCGGATTTCAGAGATAGCAGCCCTGTCTATCAGAAAGGATCTATGTGTGTTCCATTCTGATTGGGTTGTTCTCCGGCCCGACCCCACTTTCTTACCCAAGATTAACTCGACATTCCATAGAGCGCAGGAGCTCATCCTCCCGAACTTTTGCCCCAGACCTTCTCAGGAAAGGGAGAGACAGTGGCATACCCTTGATGTGAGGTGCGCCCTGCGGATTTACATCAAGTGCAACCAGCCCTTCCAGAAGTCGGAGGCATTATTCCTATCGTTCCAACCCAATTCGCTCAGTCACAAAGTATCACCTGCCACTATAGGCCGTTGGATCAGAGCTGCTATATTGAGATCATACCAAGCACAAGCCCTACCTATCCCCTCTGGCATAACTGCGCACTCCACCAGGAGTGCGGCTACCTCGGCCGCCTGGGCCACGCAAGCATCAATAACCGACATATGCCGGGCTGCCACCTGGGCATCCCCGTCCCCCTTCATCAGGCATTACAAAATCGATGTTTTTGCCTCGGCGGAGGCCTCATTTGGTAGATGGGTCCTACAGCGGGTCCTTGAGGATCCAGAGGAGATTCCAAACCAGACGGGGTCCCTCCCGTAGGGCGCACCAAGCTTTGGTATGTCCCACTCTGGATGCTTGCAGCAGCTCTATGGAGAAGGGGCGTTGGTTCTTACCTGATACGCCTCTTCTCGTAGAGCTGCGTAGAGCATCCAGCCCCACCCTATTGTCACCGTCTGGTGGGGAATCTTGTTTCGGCCAATGGACTAGTTATTAGTTAGGATGAGAACAAGGCCTTTTCCTTCTTGTCTTCGCAAAACTGGGGAACGCTACGATGGACCACGTGATGGGGGAGGAGCGTTCCTCAATTCAAGCTCAGCCTGTGAGAGCTGAGACTGGAGCACCTCCACTCTGGATGCTCTACGCAGCTCTACGAGAAGAGGCGTAAGAACCAACGCCCCTTTTGTTCAATTTCATTGTATACATGTTGTGCATTGACAATAAAGGTTTGATATGAATATCAGCAGGCAGTGGTGTTTCCTGCAAACTGCATGGATGCCAAAATGTTGATTTGCAACAGTGATGTACAGTCCTCAATTTACAACTAGTTATTTATGACCATTTGAAGTTACAAGGGCATTGAAAAAGGGACTTGTGACTGTTTTTCACACTATTGTGGCTTGTAACATTCCCATGGTCACATGATCAAAATTCAGCTGCTTGGCAACTGACTCATGATAGTTACTGTCAGGATGCTGGCAGTTACTCCAATTAAATCATGAGCCTCCAGCTACACTCCCAAAACTTGAAAGGATTTATTAGAAGTTAACATACCAGCATTAGCCTGGGCATAGCCGACTCTGAGATACATAATTCACTGTCACCCTTGATTTTGCTTTTCTTCCCACCCCTCTGGGTGTATCATCCAACGAAATACGTCCATAGACAAGAGTCATCAGTCATGCTCTCCAGTTAGATTTTTGCATGGCAGAAGCTTCAGTCATCTAATCAGTTTCTGAAGAAAATATGAATGGAATGTACTTTCGATTCCACATTGCTGCCCGCTCTTTGAAACTCCCCACTTCTTTCTGTTGACAATTATAAAATGTGTATACAAAATGTTATGAGTTGACATTCAGCTCCCCTCACTTCTTGAAGGTGACCTGTACAACACACACAAAAATGAATTGATTGCAGATATGGAAATTTATGCTCATGAAACCCCCCCAGGCTTGGTTGGATTTTCTGCATGGAACCTTGCTACAAGGTGATCAACTTGGACGTTCCTACTCTTTACCCATGACGCCTCAAAGGATAGCCCTTCCACTTGATTAAATATTGGAGTTGTCTCCTGTGCCACCTCGAATTGAGGATTCACTGCACCTTATAATGGGTTTGGCCTCCTATGACCATGGGATCTAGGGGCTCATGGGGTAGGGGCCTCAGCATTGATCAGACCATGGGTTTTAATAGGCTACTATGGAATACCAGGTGTATTTTCCTTAATAATTGGGGCAACTTCAATTGCACCATGACTGGGTTGATGATCTTTACTATGGGGAATGGTCCCATGAACTTTGACCCCAATTTCTTAACCTCAGATATTTGGTGGAGAGATAGACCTTCTCCCCCAACTGGAATGGTTGTTGCGGGGCTCGGTGTTTGTCTGCCTGTCTCTTATAGGTCTGTGCTGCTTTTACCAGCACTTTTTTTACATTCTCCCAAGTTGCTTTCAGCGTTGACATCCAATTGGTCAGACTGACTGAGGAGGGGGGTGTCCCTTGGATACTCAGGCATTGGGGCAAAGTCCATGCCACTCACTACCTTGAAGGGGGTTAGTCCTGTGCTACTGTGAACAGCATTATTGTATGCAACCTCCACAAAAGGCAGGAGGTCTGCCCAATTGGACTGCTGATAATTCATGTAGCACCTCATACACTGCTCTACCATGGTATTCAATCTCTCTGCCCCCCCACCCCCATTGGTGCTTGGATGAAAGGCTGAGCTAAAATCCTGGGATGACCCAATAGACCACAGGAACTCCTCCAAAATTTGGCTGTGTCTGAGATAATTCTCCATGATACTCCATGCAGGCAGTAGATGTGCTTCAGGAACAGCTTGGCTAACTGGTGGGCTGAGGGTAGTCCGCTGCAAGGTATGAAATGTGCCTGTTTGGAAAATAAGTCTATTACAGTCCAGTTCACCATGTTTCCCACACTTTTTGGCAACTCCACTATGAAGTGCATTGCAATCTCCTCCCATGGCCTTATTGGCTCCACTACCATTTGTAGCAATCTGGGGGGGTTTCCTGGTCGTTTTTTCATTGAGGTGGAGATGGTGCAACTTTTCACATAACTCTCTACGTCTTTGTTTATGCCAGGCCACCAGAACTACCTCTGAGCCAAGTGTAAAGTCTTTAAGAATCCAAAGTGGCCTGCTAGTTTGGCGTCATGGCTTCTCCGAAGAACTAGGGTGCGTAGGGTTTCTGGGACGTAGAGTTGTGTCCCCTTCCACACCAGATTATCTCTTTTTGTCAAGGTGTGTTGATTGTCCTGGAACCAGGGGTCTGTTAACAGTTTGGTTTTGAGTTTCATAGTTAGGTCATCTGCGGGTTGGTTTCAGACTTAGTTTTGGTCTGGGATTGTGCATGCCCTTGCCATGTGCCCTACTCCCACACATCGGTAACATTTAAATGGGTTTTGTGAGAGGGCTGGTTTTGGGGCTGATCATGGTGCTGCAGTGTCCCATCGGCTGGCCCTCTCTCTGCCCTCTCTCTTTGGCTTCCAATGGCTTTCTCGTATTGTTAGCATATAATGCTCCATCAACTTTTATGGCCACTTGGAACCACTCAGAGGTTTGGGATGTCCCGATAGGCAGTTACTTTGCTAATTTGCTTGTCCAGGCTGGTTCTAAAAAAATGAACCAGCATCCGCTCAGGCAAAAGGGGTATCTTCTCACTGATTCTCCTGAATTCATGGATGTGTTCCTTGATGGGTCGCCCTCCCTGCTTTAGTTTGCTGAGCTCATCTTCCGCATACGGGTCCTTCTCTGCCTCTACAAATCTGACCTCTAGCAATTGTAGGAAGTCATCTACATCATGTAGTTGGGGGGCCCTTCTCTTGTGGAGGGTTGCTAGCCATCCTCTTGCTTGTCCCTCTAGCCCCTCAGAAAGGGCTCTAGGGAGTGGTAGAGGTGACCAGGTAGATCTCAGCTGAATCAAGGAATAAAGCAAGCTGATCTGGGTCTCCATCAAATTTCCCCCTGAACAGGGGTGGTTCATTGGGCTCTGCTGCTTCCTCTTCCTGTAGCCCTCTATAAGCCTATACTTGAGGCGGCTGACCTTCCTCCCCAGCTCTAGTTCACACAGAAGGAAGGGAATGCCTGCTGCATGGGGGAGGCACTAGCTGCCAATTGTGGACTCTTTTTTCTTCTTTTGTGTAGAGAGGGAGGACTGTGGTCTCGCCTGCTTCTCCCCACTTCAAAAGGTTCCCCTCTATTTTGGGTGGCAGGACAGGCCATCATCTTGAAGGGTGGCCTCTTCCGATCTCTCTCTCAGCTGCTCTATGGATCTCCCCAGGGATTCCATCAGGTACTTATCAGGTTTTCTCCCTTCCAATTGAGCAGGTTTCTTCTCTTTGGAGTTAAAGAGGATCTATCCTCCTTCTGTAATTATGCTATCAGTTTTTGTTTGATTCTGGCTGGAAGCCAAGCTTTCTCCTGATAGCCTCTGCCATGGCTGCCTGAGTTTCTCTCCAGGGACCCCAGATTTCTGGGAATGATGGAAGAGCTGGGATGCAGGTACCCTGGTGATTAATTAAGAGAGTCGGCTATCTTTCAGGATTCTGGCAGTTACTCCAATTAAATCATGAGCCTTGAACCACTTCTTGAAAGGATTTATTAGAAGTTAACATGCTGGCATTAGCGTAGCCAACTCTAAGATACATAATTCACTGTCAGCCTTGATCCTGCTTTTCTCCCCACCCCTCTGGGTGTATCATCCAACGAAACACATCCATAGACAAGAGTCATCAATCATGCTCTCCAATTAGATTTTTGTGTGGCAGAAATGTTCAGATTAGATGTTCAGTCATCTAATCAGTCTCTGAAGAAAATATGAATGGAATGGATTCCACACTGCTTCCTGCTCTTTGAAACTCCCCCCTTCTTTCTGTTGACAATTATAAAATGGGTATATAAATTGTTTTATGAGTTGATATTGTCCTGGGGTCATGTGATCACCTTTTCTGAACTGACAAGCAAAGTCAATTGGTTAGCCAGATTCATATAACAACCTTGTTACTAACTTAACAATTGCAGTGATTTACTTAACAATTGTGGCAAGAAAGATTGTCAAATGGGGCAAAATTCACTTTACAAATGTCTCATTTAACAACAGAAATGTTGGGCTCAATTCTGATCATAAGTCAAGGACTATCTGTATCACTCTAATATTACTATTATATACTTGTGTTAGGATGTCAAAATGCAAGTATATAAGTCACAGCATTTGCTAGATGAAATCATCACACATGTTTGGGATTGGTGTCCCTCATGCCAAGGCCAAAAAGGAAACTCAGAGCGGCAGTGGCTGTTTTCATCATTTGGCCTGATCAAGGATGACTAACAAACATTGCCTTTTGACATTTATCAATAAGGACAGGAATTTTTACTCCCTCATTTGGTGTCCTTCAGCAATTGTCCCAAATGTGTTTTTAAAAAGGCAACTGGGCTTTCTTTGTTTTTTCCCTGAAGACATTTCACTTTTCATCCATGAAGCTTTTTCAGTTTGGTTCAGTTTAGTTTTTCAGAGAACTAAAGAAGCTTCTTGGATGAAAAGCAAAACATCTTCAAGGAAAAAGCAAAGGCCTTATGAAAAGCCCCTTTGGGACAACCAGGACCTGGATGACTGAGAATCTCTATAGATCTTCACCATTTGTTTCCTAGCTAAATGGATTTGCAGACCTAAACAAATAAGAGCTGTGTTGGCACAGTGGTTAGAATACAGTGTTGCAGGTTAAATCTGCATTCGCACTGCTAGGACTTTGATGCCAACTGGTTCAAGGTTAACTCAGGCTTCCATCCTTCCAAGGTTGGCAAAATGAGGAGCCAGATTGTTGAGGGCAAAATATTATCTTTGTAAACTGCTTAGAGAGTGCTGTAAAGTAGTCCTAAACTAACAACAGTTCATTTAGTTGCTTTAGTTCAAAGTTACAACGGCACCAAAGAAAACCCGGACTTATGACTATTTTTCACATGACTTTTTCAGTATCCCCATGGTCACATGATCAAAATTCAGATGTTTGGCAAATGGTTCATACTTATGGCAGTTGCAATGTCCCGGAGTCATGTAGTCAGCTTTTGTGTTCCAAAACATTTCTTCCATTTAGCTGTTGATTTTGCATAGTCAAAGTATAAATAGGAAAATTATTTTCTCTTTGAGTCTGCATTTGTTCTGGAGCTTTTATGCTCATGCACACAGATAAGAACTTCTGTGGGCAGGCAGAATGAAAAAGAAAAATTATTGGAAAGAATAAATTAAACCTTGGAAAGGAAGAATCAAATTCTATCATGCAGCTTATGCTAAAAAGAAATGCATAAGCCTGTTTCTATTTGGTGGCAGTATCTAATATTGCCAAACTTAGCCTACTGCTTGATGCTATGGCTTGCCATCGTAATAACTCGCCTGTTGATGTTCACATACTGAAACAGAGAACTCTAAGCCTTGTCCTGTGTCAACTGAGCTACCAAATAAAAAATGAATAGGGTGAATAAAATCTGTCACCATCAATAAATCTAAGGGAATTAAAATGGATATATTTGCTTACAAGAAGTACATATAAAAAAAACAGCACAAGAAAACATTAGAATATTCTAAGATTGGGAAACGATATACTACATAATATACCATAAAAATTGAATTAATTTACCAAGATGAAGAAGGAAGAGTATTAATAATTGAGATCCTGATGAACTATAAAAAGACATTGTTAGTGGTGATTTATGCTCCAAATGAAGAATTTTATGATAAATTACACAAGAAAATAATAGAACTGGAATATGAACATATTTGTATAATTGGGGATTGCAATGCAATAGTGGATGCTAAAAAAGACTACAAAACACAAAAGGCAAATAAAAAAACAGGATAATATTACCTAAAGCATTTTTTAAAATGGCAGAAGAAAAGGCAATTCCAGGTGCATGGAGAGAAAGATATTTAGAAAAGAGACAATATACATTTTATTCAAATAGACATCTATCTTGATCTACAATAGATATGATGTGGGCAACAACAGAGATAATTGCAAATATTTACAAGATATAAGCATAGAAACAAATACATGGCTGATTATAACTCAATTAAAATAATATGGAAAGGACAAAAAAAGAGATCAAGATGGACAATGAATAATTTAAAACTGAAAGAAAAAGAATACATAGAATATATGGAAAAAGAATTAAAATTTTTCTTTGAGCAAAATAAAAAGGAAGAAACTGCATTACAAAATGTGTGGGACACTGCTAAAACTTATATAAGAGGACTAACAATAAGGTATATAGGAAAGAGAAATAGAAAGAAAAGACAAGTACAAAAAACATTAGAAGGAGAATATAAGAAATTAGAAGAACTACAGAGGAATCTGCAAAGGAGAGGAATTCAACATAAAATGACTTTGAGAAAACATAAACTGGAAATAATAGATAAAGAGGACCTAGCACCAAAAATTAAGCAAATTAAACAAAACTTTTTCAAAAATGCAAATAAGCCAGGTAGATGGTTGGCATATAAATTAAAAAAGACAAAGAAAAGAAAAGTATATCTCAGCTAATGGATGATAAAGGGAATATGTGTTACAGAAGTGAGGATAAAAAACAATTCAAAAATACTATAGTGAACTATATAAAGAAGAAAAAGTGGAGATAGATGAAATAGAGAAAAACTTAAAGAGAACAGATTTACCTAAAGTACCAAAAGAAACCAGAATAATGTTGGAAGGGAAAATTACAATGATGAAATTAACAGAAGCATTTCAAAGACAAAACAATGGGAAAACTCCAGGGCCAAATGGCCTGTCTGTAGAAATGTATAAAGCCCTACAGGACACTTTAAGTAATGTATTACTAGAAGTTGTAAATGAAATCTTGATTAAAGCCAAAATACCAAGTCATGGTTGGAAGCGTATATTACCTTTATACCAAAAGAGGATGCAGATCTACAACAAGTGAAGAACTATAGGCCAATATTGTTGCTGAACTTGGATTATGAGATATTTGCATCAATAGTGGCTGAAAGACTGGAGAGATATTTAAATTAAAATACATACTGACCAAAATGATTTTTTACCTAAGAGAAAAATAAAAGACAATAAGAGAATAATTTTAAATGCACTGGAATATTATGAAGCACATCCTGAGAAGCAGATGGCATTGATATTTTGGACCCACAAAAAGCATTTGATAACATGAACTGGCAATTTATATTGATATAAATGAAGGAAATGGAATTTGGGGATAGATTTATAAATATGATTAAGACTATATATTGTGGAAAATATGCAAAAGTACTGGTTAATGGAGAGATGACCGGTAAAATTTTCATTGAGAAAGAAACAAGACAGGGATGCCCCTTGTCTCCACTGTTGTTTATTTTAACTTTAGAAGTGTTGAATAGAATTATTAGGGAAGACAGATAAAAGGGATGAGTAAGAAAGGAGGTATACATGCTACAAGCTTTTGAAGATGATTTGGTTTTTATATTAAAAAAACCTTTAAAAACAGGACGAAAGTTGATAACAAGAATAGAGGAATATGAGAAAATGGCTGGATTAAAAATAAATAAAGGGAAAACAAAAATATTGGTAAAAATATGACAGAAAAACAGAAAAAAGAACTGACAAAAACATAAATATTCAGATAGTTTAAAAACTTAAATACTTAGGAATACAGTGAGTTGTGGAACAATTAAAGAAGATAACTATTACAAACTGAAACAGCAGTTTAAAACAGAGATAGAAAAAGGGGCAATATGCAACTTTCACTAACTGGAAGAGTAGTGGCGATTAAAATGAATATATTGCCCAAGATGCTATATCTGTTTCAGACAATTCCAGTTAGGTTAGAAAAAAAGGCAAGGATTAATATTAAAATGTTGCAAGATATTAGAACTAGAAGAGACTTTGGCCTACCTATTTGGGAGATCTATTACCAAGCTACAGCCCTAACATGCATGTAAGAATGGATATTATTGAGAAACAAAAGATTATTAATGTTGGAACGACATGACTTACAAATGGGGTGGCATACATTCTTATGGTATAGAAAAGGGAAAGCACATGGGTATTTCTAGTGATACCTGGTTAAAGATGCATTATTACATATGTGGGAAAAAACAAAAGAACAACGTTATATGAAGATACCAGTCTGGTTATCAACAACAGAAGTACTTGCGTATCCAAATGTTTGTAAAATGGGGAATGTTACTAGATATAAAGATATTTTAAATGAAAAGGATGAGCTCAAAACAAAACAAGAATTAAATGAACAAGGACTAGATATAGAATGGTACTCATATTTGCAGATACAAACAAGGTATGAAAAAGATATTAAAGATAAAGGGATTGATAAAGAGTTGACAGAATTAGATAAAATATTAACAGGAACAGAGGATAAATTGATTAAAAGAATATATTGCTATTTATTGTGTGTCAAACTGGAAGAACAAGTTAAAGAAATGATGGTTGTGTCATTGATTGCATGGATATGTTACAGAATTGGAAAAGTGGCAGAAACTATAAATTGACAATATCAACAGCATATAAGGAGTACTTGTATAAGATGTTTTATAGATGGCAAAAATGTTTAAAAATATATCAACGAAATGTTGGAAATGTCACCATACACCAGGAACTGAATATTACATGGTATGGAATATGTTTTATCAATGGATAGAGAATAGAACAACTAAAAAAAGATTTGATGTTTTATAGAACAATTAGAGAAATTTAAGCAAGTTATGTGCGATATTATGTATATGGGAATATATATGAGAACACTGATAGTTAGATTTGAAGAATATCATTTATAATGTTTAAATACTTGAAATATGTACCCAAGTCGATGCACAATTGAAATGAAATGATCTGTTGTACATAAAAAAACAATTAAAATATTTTTTTAAAATAAAAAAATAAATCTAAGGGAATTATTTCATTACTACTAATAGATTTTTCTCAAATATAACTTTGCTACTTGATTTGCCTATTCCTATAAGACTGTTACATAACTAAGTTAAATATATTGTTTAAATATTCCTGCTTCTTCCTAATCACTCAATGGGCTGTGAGTTAAGCTGTGGGTTAAGTTCTCACCTAGCCATGGTTTAATTCTTGGAATGTCACTTTGTCTTGCTTCTGGGGTTTGCTTTTGATAAGAATAGGTGAAAACATATTTGCTTCCTGACTTCAAGTAAGAGTGGTCCTTACTAGTTGTAGGCAAGGTGACTCACATTTACCTGGATGCAGAGCTTTGGAGGGGATATGATTGTCAAAGCAACAAAGTGATGTGCTTTGCTTCTGTGAAGGGTATCATGCTGCATTGATCTTCTGTTTTTATACAGAAAAGTACAAAGAGAGGTTAACAGGTTTTGCTCTTGTGCATAAGTCTCTTCTGACCTTTGCAAATGCCTGATGATGCTTTGGCAGCTGCTGATGGAGAAGGTTAAATAATCTCCTTGCACTCTTTTCTAGTCACAAGCACAAAAGGTTGAAGGGGCTTTTTTTTGCACAAAGATGGAAAGACCCATTAATTCTAACAATGGAGGAGTGCATGGTAGAGGTAATGGAGTTAGCAAAGATGGAGAATCTGTTTTAATCAAAGAGAAGAATTTATCTAGTTTTGTTTCTATTTGGAAACCACTTCTAGACGGAAAAACTGAAAAAAAAAACCTTTGATTTTAGGTTTTGGTTATTAGAATCAATGTGTTAATATGGAAATGTTGT
Organism: Pseudonaja textilis; assembly: GCF_049901715.1. NCBI lineage: Eukaryota > Metazoa > Chordata > Lepidosauria > Squamata > Elapidae > Pseudonaja > Pseudonaja textilis. Next base: position 12,984,164 of record NC_141998.1, on the reverse strand, counting down.
AAAATGTAAACCAAAAGGTTGAAGAGAGAGAGAGAGAGAGAGAGAGAGAGAGAGAGAGAGAGAGAGAGTATTTTCATTCATTCATTCATTCTAGCCATTGTCTAGCCATTGCAGAATGAAGGCTTCTCCTGCATATTTCCAACCAATATGGCCTTAAAATTTCTTTTGCCAATTGTGTTAAATATTCAAAGTAGAGACTGAAGCCACTGAATAAAGGCTTCACTCAGGTCCGCCACTGAGGCGAGAAAATAGTTCATTCTTACTGGCTGAGCTGTCTGAGAGCTCCCAATAAAAGGGTGAGCTGTCAGACAGGCTGTTGCTTGGTTTTTCTTCTTGTTAATAAAGAGCTGTTTTCGGAAGATCTCTCTCTGTTTCTTCCATCAACCCAAAATCTAACACTGGTGATGAAGATGGGATCAGAAGAACAATAAAATTAAAAAGAGCTGATTGCGATCCCAGACAGAGCGGAACATGGAGACAAGCCACCGTGTACTGCAGAACCACTCTAATCGACCATCAACACATCCACTAATCACCAGTTTGCATTGGTCGAGATGGCTGCACTCACACTGCTCATTCCATATAACCCAGCATTGGAGAACTGGGACTCCTATATTCTATTTATTTATTTATTTATTTATTTATTTATTTATTTATCATTTATTTATTTTGTCAAACAATTATTAGATAACAGGTATAAGTATAAACATGGTTATAAATACATGAAATGGATACGAATAAGAAAAAAAAGAAACAATAGCACAGGGACGGTAGGCACCTTTTGGTGCGCTTATGCACACCCCCTACAGACCTCTTAGGAAAGGGGTGAGGTCAATAGTAGATAGCCTAATGTTGAAGATTTTGGGGTTGGGGGAAAAAACCACAGAGTCAGATAGAGTATTTCAGACATTTACTACTCTGTTGCTGAAGTGGTATTTCTTGCAATCAAGTTTGGTGTGGTTTATCTTTAGTTTGTATCTATTTAGTGCTCTTGTATTGTTTTGGTTGAAGCTGAAGTATTCATTGATAGGTAGGACATTGCAATATATAATTTTATATACTATACTTAGATCGAACCGAAGGCAGCTTAGTTCTAGGTTGTGTAGGTCTAAAATTCCAAGTCTGGTGGCATAAGGTATTCTGCTACAAGTAGAGGAGTGGAGGATTCTTGTAAAATATTTCTGGACTTTCTCAATTGTATTAATATCAGATATGTAATGCGGGTTCCAGACTGATGATCTGTATTCAAGTATTGGTCTAGCAAATGTTTTATATGCTCTAGTTAGTAGAGTGATGTTACCAGAGAAAAAGCTATGCAGGATTAGGTTAGCAACTCTAAATGCCTTTTTGGCTATGTAGTTACAGTGGGCTCCAGCACTTAGATCATTTGAGATGAGTACTCCAAGGTCCTTGACAAAGTTTTTGTCATCAACAATGTCTTGACTATTCAGCTTGTATTTTATTTTTTTAAATTTTTTTTTTGCCAATATGTAAGATAGAACATTTATTTTTTGAGATTTGAAGTTGCCATTTGTTTGACCATTCTGAGACATAGTCGAGGTCTTTTTGAAGGGTAGCAGCATTGTCAGTGGTGTTGAATAGCTTTACATCATTAGTGAAAAGAATGCAGTTGCTCTTAATATAATCATAGTCATTAATATAGAGTATGAAGAGAGTTGGTCCTAGAACACTGCCTTGGGGACACCACTGTTGACAGGTATAGGATTTGATAGGATGCTCCCAATTTTGACCATTTGTTGTCTGTTTGACAGGAATGCTTCTATCCAGTTATGCAGGTATCCAGAGATACCATAAGACCTTAGTTTAGAGTAGTTTGTCGTGTACCACTGAATCAAAGGCTTTACAGAAATCTATTTAAATTGCGTCAATTGCTTTGCCCTGATCAAATTGTGTAGTCCATATGTTTTTACAGTGCAAGAGTTGCAGGTTACAGGACAGTTTCCTTCTGAAACCAAACTGTTTACTGTTTGTCTCTAAGTGGAGGATAATAGATTGGTTAATAATTGATTCCATGCGACACAACATAAAGAGATTGGTCTGTAATTTTCAACTAGGCTGGGGTCTCCCTTTTTGAAGATGGGAATGACTGTGGCTAGTGAGCATAGATTTGGCAAGGAGCTGGTCCTGAAAGATTTTTCAAAGATTATGCTTAGAGGTTCAGCTATGGCAGTGGATAGCTTTTTTAAGAAGTAGGCACAAACTCCATCCGGTCCAATAGATAAAGATAGTTTTAGATTGCATAATGCTTTTTCAACATTGTCTTCTGTAAAATCGATATGTATTAGATCATTGTAGTTGTCTGTGGTTCGACTAGGAAATGTTGGGCATGATCCATTGCTGTTTACAAATACTGAGCCAAAGAATGTGTTAAAGAGGTTGGCATTAATGGTGTCATCATTGCAGTCCTGACCATTTGGTTCTTTTAGGGGTGGGATGGACCTTGAGTCTTTTAGTTTGTTGTTTACAAAATTCTAGAAAGCGCAGGTGGAATTTGTGCGTAGAAGGTTTTCCTCTTGTTTAGTGTGATAATTGGTACATTCAGTCTTTATCTGGTGGCATAAATTTTTGTATCGGCTTTTAAAGTTGGCAACATGACCAGATTTGTTTTTCTGCCAAAGGGATTTCTTTTTGGATTGGAGCTTCCTTATGGTTATGGGTAATTTGTTTTTTCTGGTTTTGGGAGTTGTTATTGGTACATATAGTTTGATGACTCTTTTGACTTCAAGTAAAAATATGTTGTAGTAGTCTTCAACAGTATTGCATCTAGTGAATAGAATTTGCCAATCAAGAGATGAGAGATCGTTGTCTATAAGATCATAGTTGCCTTTTTTGAAATTATAATTGGGGATCCTGTTGTTATGGTTAATCATTTTTCATCCGATTCTAGTGCTTCCTGGAAGCAAATGATAGATAATTGGGAAAGGGTGTTGTTCTTGAGTTACTGTGGCCTGGACGTTTTTGAAATGGCCAGGGCCCTCCTTGCCTCACCAGCTGTGCACACTACAGAATAAACCGAGAATGCATTATGCATCCACATCACCGAACATCACTCGATGACATGCGTTCCACTGCTGGAACCAAGAAGAGAATGAATCAATTAATACATAATCAATATATAAAACTGCTTTATACTGTGAATTTAGAGAACTTGATGACATCCTCCTTGACAGAATCATCTGTGGAGTAAGAGATATAAAACTACAGAGGCACCTACTTGCCAAAACAAACCTTAACCTACAAATGGTGCTTGACAAAGCCCAAGCAGTGGAAACATCGAACCAATCCATGGCAGCCATTCAAAAATGAAATAGCAATGATGATGTCTTCTGACTCAGTTCATCAAAGAGAAAAAACTCCACAATAGAAAAGAAACAAACAGTTTGTGTGGGTTGCGGTGGCAACCACCCAAGATTGGCGTGCAGATTCAGATGCCATTTGTCAGCATTGTGAAAGAAAAGGACACTTAGCTAGGGTCTGTTATGCCAGTCAACCTGCCAACCAGAAAGGCCCTAAGAAAGTGCAGTACAAACAGCAACATCACAGAGAGAAATGATTCGCAGTATCCAAGAGCACCTACTAGGCAGAAGCGACAATTGGGCAAGCCAGCCTAGTCTGCACTAAAAAAAATCCACACCACAGTCCTAATTGAGGGCTCTCCATGCTGGATGGAGGTGGACATCGGATCCTCCATGACAATCATATCCTGGTCTATGATTAAAAAACTAGTGCCAAGACTCTCCAGAAACCATCTAAAATATCATCACCTCCACCTAAAAGACTTCAAAGGGAACTGCATCCCTGTAATTGGAAGCAGAATCTTTCAGGTTGCCCTCAAGAATTTTGTGGGCCCCCTGTGGCTAATCATAGTGGACGGCTCTCTGCCAACCCTCTTAGGTCTGGACTGGTTCTCCTCTCTTGGCCTGGGGATATCTGGCATCAATGCCATCCATGATGACAACATTGAGGACCTGATCTGGAATTCACAGACATATTTGAGGGGAGTCTGGGCAAGTATACGGGGACTCCTTCAATCTTCACCCTCAGATTGCCCCCATAAGGATGAAGCTGCACAGGGTCCCATTTACTTTAAGGCCCCAAATAAATGAACAATTAGACAAATTAATTGCCCAGGGAATTTTGGAGCTGGTAGATCATGCAAAGTGGGAGACTCCAATAGTGACTCCTGTCAAGTCAGAGGGCTCAGTCCACATTTGCGCAGACTATAAATACATGCTTAACAAGGCAATGCAACAGAATGCATATCCAGTGCCAGTTGTGCAACACTCTCTAGGCAAGGGAAAGACTTTTGTGAAGTTAGACCTCGCTCAGGCATACCAACAACTGCCAGTGGATGATGCCATAGCAGAATCACAAATCATCGTAACAGACCAGAGGGCTTTTAAATACTGCAGATTGCAGTTCAGAGTGAGTGTGGCACTAGGACTGTTCCAGGCATCATACCTTACTTTGATAATGTATTAGTCTCAGCAAATAACAACAAAGAGCTCCTCAACTGCCTGAGAATAGTCCTCAGTAGATTTCAAGAGGTGGGACTAAAAGTCAAAGAAGAAAAATGCCAAATAGCAGTACCATGGGTCAAGTTATTAGGTTACCTTAGAGATGCCTCAGGATTGCACCCCACTAAGGCAAAGGTCAGAGCCATACAAGAAACTTCTACCCCCAGGAACAAAATAGAGCCCCAGGCATTTCTAGGGCTTTTGAATTTTTACAGTGTTTTTCTGCCACAGAAGGCATCAGTAGCTGAACCCCTGCACTGACTTCTGGATAAAAAAGCATCATGGGCCTGGGGCTGGAAGGAAGCCACCATGTTCACAGCCGTCAAAGACCTGCTGTCATCTAAAAGTGTGCTAATGTAATACAGCAAGAACCTTCCAATAATCCTCACACGCGATGCCTCCCAATTAGTGTTGAAGCTGTCCTCAGCCATCAAATGCCAAATGGAGTTGAGGCTCCAATCATCTTTTACTCAAGGCCATTATCTGCTGCTGAATGGAACTACAGCCAGCTGGATAAAGAAGTGCTGGCTGCAGTCGCAGGCATCAAGAGATTCCACAAGTATCTATATGGCAGGCACTTTGACTTAATAACAGACCACAAACCACTCTGGCCTACTTGCCAGAGACTGCCCAACATTTTGTCCCCTTGCATGATGCGATAAACAGTTTTCCTGGCAGCCTACAGCCACTGCCTTATACACTGACCTGGTAAGTCTCCGAGTCATGCAATGCCCACTCCCGAACATTTTAGAGGACCTGGCCCCAGTTGCACCTGTCCTCCTCATCGAGGAACTACCATTCAGCCCAGGGATGGGATCCAACTGGTATAACTACCGGTTCTGTCTATTAGTGTCGCATGTGCATGCACGATTCACGCGAGTGCAATTTACAACCTGCTGAGCTGCTTGGACAGCTGAGCAGCACTGCGTGCAAGTGCACAGCGGTTGGAAAAGTCCTTTTTTCCTTTTTCAACTGCAGCTGTGTCACGCAAAGCAGCTGCAGTTGAAAAAGCAGGAAATAAAGGACAGATAAGAGCCCGGGCGGGTGGGCCCTAACAGCAGCAGACATAGAACCGGTTCTATGTCTGCTGCTCTTCAGAGCAACTGGTTCTACAAAGGTCGGCAGAACCAGTAGAAACCCACCCCTGATTCAGCCTCATTATGGCAGCTGAGATAGCAAAACACTCTGCAAAAGACAAAACCCTGGCCCAAGTGTTCCTCTGGGAGTGGAGGGGGTGGCCAAAGAGCCAGTCGGCATGGACTTCCAGCCATTCCACACCTGACAACATGAGCTGTCAGCCCAAAAGGGTTGTTTACTATGGGGGTATCGGGTAATAGAGCCACCAAAACTGTGGCAACCAGGCCTGGAGGCCTTGCACATAGGCCATCCAGGCATAGTTAGAATGAACGCACTTGCCCGCAATTATGTGTGGTGGCCCAATATGGACAAGGCCATAGCCGAATAGGTCGCCACATGCAAGCCATACCAGGAATCCAGTACAGCACCCCTATCAGCTCCAGTGCAAGAGTGGGTAGCTCCCAAAGCACCCTGGTCAAAGGTCCACATAGACTTTGCTGGGCCATTTCAAGGCCAAACATTTATGGTAGTAGTACTCCAAGTGGCTGCAGGTGATACTCATAAAATCAACAACCTCAGAAGTGGTCATCAGGGTGCTAAGGAAACTATTTTCAGTACATGAACTACCAGACATTCTGGTGTCTGATAACAGCCGCAATTCACCGCCACACATTTTGAACTATTCCTGGCTGAACAAGGCATCCACATGCACTGCTCACACCATTCACCCAGCCAGCAATGGCCAGGTAGAAAGAATGATGCAGGCAGCCAAAGAGTTGTCAAGAATGGGCCCAGGGAACTGGCAAACACAAATTGCCAAATTTCTATTAGTACAATGTGTCACATCCAGTGCCATGAAAAATTGGATCCTACCTGAACTATTAGCGGGCCGCCTGAGAACATAGCTGGACCAGCTACACCCCGGCTATTCAGCAGAGACACCAACCGACTTGACCAGCCAACTCCGGTCATTTAATGTGGGGGATTTAGTATATGCCCACAACTACACTGGGGGTGCCCTCTGGGTCCCTGCCTGGGTGGTAGCCCTCACTGGACCATGCTCCTACAGAGTGGAGCTGGAGGATGGTCGAGTGATCAACTGCTGGGTTGCTTAGGCACCTCACTCCACCACCAACTGGAATGGACTCCAATCAAAGGAAAATCCCCACCAGAAGGAAATAAAACACTGAAAACCAACTGAGAATGGAGACCATGCGAGGTGACTGCACAGCACAGGCACCTGCAGAACCAGGATCCAGTCAGCATGAGGTATCCAGAGAACTAATTCCAGTTGAGGCAGAGACACTTGTGGCCAAGTTCCAGATGGTTCCAGAGGCAAGTCCAGAAGTAGCAGCAGCAACTGACCTGACTAGTGAGCTCACCACTCCAAAAGAACTGCATAGGTCAGGGCAAGTACAACGCTGCCCCACCTACTTGAGTGACTACATCAGCTAAGCACTCAAACCTGATTGGTTAATGTTCTCTCTGGGTAGGGAGGGGTGTTAAATATTCAAAGTAGAGACTGAAGCCAGTGAATAAAGGCTTCACTCAGGTCCACCACTGAGGCGGGAAAATAGTTCATTCTTATTGGCTGAGCTGTATGGCAGCTCCCTATAAAACGGTGAGCTGTCAGACAGACTGTTGATGGTTTTTTCTTGTTAATAAAGAGCTGTTTTTTTGAAGATCTCTGTCTCTTCCATCAACCCAAAATCTAACATTGAGCCTGCAATACTTGCTGGTGTCATCACTCCATCTCAGGGGTGTTAAACTCGATTTTATTGAGGGCCACATCAGGGTTGTGTTTGACCTCAGAGGGTCAGGGGGAGGCATGCCTGTGTGTGTATGGGTGTGGGCATGGCTAAGGTAGGCATGACTATGGTGGATGTGACATGGGACTTACATTGAGGACACCTGTGGTGGCCAAGTGTTAAGGCATGACTTCCTTGAGATCCTCACTGTCAGCCTCCAAGAATCCTTCTGCTTGCCTTTCCACTGCCATAGAAATGGGGGGAGGAAAGATTAATTGGGCTTTGTGGGGGAGAAGAGTGCTGGAGATTTGAAATGGTGAAATGTAAAAGTTGGGATGTTTTCTTGACTATGCTTACTTGCTTACTGTGCAGATGTAGCCTCTTATCTATTCAGGCCAAGGTCAACCGCCCTGGCATGCCAGATGTCTAAAACACCACCTGAAAATGCCCCACATGACATTATACACATCTCAGATTGGATGGCCAGTTTGAACTATTGGGGGTGGAAACATTGGCACAACTTTGTATATGTGATTTTCGCACCTATTGCCTCAGATCTTGTATTCTTCTGATGCTACCATGTCAATTTTCAATAAAAGTCCTTTTTTCTAAAACAATGGTTTTCTTTCTTGGATTTTGAATGGAGCCTCACCTGACATTATACAAGATCTCTGTTTTACCAGCTCATCCAGAGATTTATTTCTTTTATCTTCCAAGGGGGTCTGAAAACAATGTCTAACTCAGCTAGCGAGATCTGGGGGCTGCTGGAAATACAACCTCACTGCTTCTCGATGCTCAAGAGGAGACTCAGTTGCTAGTGGGGTGGCAGATTGAAGAGAAAACGACCTTGGGAGTCAGATGGAAATTGCTGGAAGAAACCCCCAGACAGCATTGGAGGGAGAGTGCATGGCAGGGGGAAAACCAAAAAGACCTTCTGCTAGCACAAGCTTTACATCTGCTTAATGAGGTCATGGAGGGACGCAGACCCAAAGAAGGTATGGATTGCTGACCCATGAAGAAACAGGGAGAGAGGAGGGAGGCAGAAGTAATGGGAGCTCAGCCAGCCATGCCCATAACTCAGCCCAGGCCAGTTCAAAAAGCTGCTGCCACCCAAGCCCTCCCTCTCACCCACAGGAGTTACAGCCTCACAGAGACATTGAATTTCAAAGGTTCCTCCACTGGAAATAAAATACAGAGGAGATCCCAAGGAGTTAGGATTCTTCCTAGCCCAAGTTTGGAACCATATGGAGGAATATGGTGATGATTTTGCATCAGAGGCAACTAAAGTGAAATATGTCACCACAACTTTAGAGGGAACTGCCGCAAAGTGGATGGTGACATTGCATAATGATAATGCCTCTCAATAGATGAATTATGACCTGTTTATGGCAGCCTTGCGCACCCAATTTGAAGATCCTCTTGCTGAATGCAAGGCTAGGATTAGGATGAAAACTATAAACCAAGGGTAGAGGTCTGTGGCTGAATACACCCAGGAATTTAGAGAGCTGGCATGCCATATTTGAGGGTGGTCCCAAGAAGCCCTGATAGAAGCTTTCAAGGATGGGCTGAATGAAAATGTTTATCAAAGTTGTATCTCCAGAAGAGATCCTAAAGATCGCACGTGTTAGCTGTGGATGTGGAAATCGATTTGACCAGAAACAGACACAGGGGTGGTCCCAGCTGGAGCAAGCCCTCTCCCATAACCCCCAAGAGGCCCCTAAAAGCTCAAAAGATTGGATTGGCTGTGAAACCCAAAACTACATCATGCTTCTGATGTGGAAAGGAAAGTCACCAGGCTTCAGATTGCTGTACTAAATTGGAGCCAAAGGGGGTGCCAGCAGGAGGAAAAAAAATTAAGAAACCTCTAGCTAAGCCACACAAAACCACCTTGAAAGCAAAAGAGGTTGTAAAGTTCACCCCTCTGGGAGGAGAGGAGCTGGAAACTCTGACCCCTTCTGGTGAGAGTGAATCCAACTCCAACAACGATCCTCTGGTAAGTCTTAAAAGGGGCCCCATGACCATCCCAGTGAAATTAAATGTTGGCCTTGCTAGACTGGCTGTACTAGGTATGTAATTAGTTCAGAAGTCATGGAGAAACTGAGGTTGAGGCTAAGGACTTTAAAAACTCCCATAGCCTTTTGCCAACTGGATGGATAAGTAGCTGGGGGTGTCCCTGTGCATTTCATAATGGAACCAGTGGAAATGTCGATGGGGAGGCATCGAGAGACTTTGTGTTTTATTGTTGCCCCTGGGATGGAGTGCCCATTATTACCTGACTTGCCCTGGCTTAGGAAGTGGAATCCTAAAGTGGAATGGAGGAAAGGGCTACTGTGCATACGCACTGACCAACCACCGGAAGAAGAGGAGCTATCTTTAATAAAGCCTCAGAACTCCACGGAGTTGGTGTCAAATGGCAGTGAAAGCATGGTGGGGAAGGAAAAAAACCCTGAAGAGTATTGGGGCTTAAGGGAGGTTTTTAGTGAAAAAGCATTGGATGCACTCCTCTGTAGGATGCCCTACAGATTGTAGCATTGAGATTCTGCTGGGGGTGAAGCTCCCTAAGCCTAAACTTATTTGATCACACCACGGGAATTAGAGGAATTTCGGTTGTTTATCGATAAGAACCTTGAGCAAGGTTTCATCCAACCTGCTAGGCCTCGAGTGGCAGCCCCAGTGTTGTTCCGAGAAAAGAAAGATGTCTCTCTTTGCTTATGTGTTGATTACCATAATCTTAATGGAATTTGCATAGAAAATGTGTACCCGCTCTCCTTAATGAAGGACATGTTGGCTTACCTTGCCAAGGGGAAAATTTTCATTAAACTTGATTTGAGAGAAGTGTACTACCGAGTTTGAATTAAGGAGGGAGATGAATGGAAAACTGCAGTCAATTGCCCTTTTAGGGTGTTTCCAATTCAACAATCTCCCATTTAGCCTGCAAAGAGCCCCTGACATATTCATGCAACTGATAAATGAGGTGCTGCATGAACATTTATTCAAAGGGGTGTTGGTTTATCTAGAAGACATCTGTATCTATACAAAGACTTTGGAGGAGCATTTGAAATTGGTGTGGTCAGTTTTGAAAAAAATTCAAACAGCTGAACTGTATGCAAAATTATCCAAGTGTAAATTTCACCAAGAGAAAATTGACTATTTGGGTTGCCGCATATCGCATGAAGGCATAGAGATGAATCTGGAAAAAGTCAGGGCTGTTTTGGATTGGGCTCCCTCTCACACCAGAAAACAATTCCAGAGTTTTCTAGGATTTGCTAATTTTTATACTGCCAATTTATCTCAGTATTTCCAAAGATTATGTTACCTATTATAAACCTCCTAAAGACTAAGGGAGAATCAAACCCAAAGGCCAGTCAACCATTAAAGTGGTCCATGGAGTGCCAGGTGAATTTTGAGAAGCTAAAACAACTCTTTGTGGCTGAACCAGTGCTAAAGCATCCAGAGATGGATGCCCCTTTTGTGATCCAGGCCAATGCAAGCAACGTGGCAGTGAAACAGTGCTGCTTCAATCTAATGAGAGTAGAACTTTACAACCTGGTGCTTACACCTTCCAAAAACTAACTGAGATAGAAAGAAGATGGGCTATTTGGGAAAAAGAAGTGTTTGCTGTCCAATGGGCAATATTAACTTGGAGGCATTTTCTTGAGGGAGCAAACACCCCTTTAATGTGTGGAGGGATTATAAACACTTAGAGGCCTTAAAGACACCTTGAAAATTGTCTCCTAAGCAAATCGGCTGGGTACAATACTTTAAGTGGTTTAATTTTTCATTGAAGTACCCGGGGGAAAGAATTTTATGGCAGATGCTTTATCTAGGTTGCCCTAATATATCAGTGTCTGCCCAGAAATGATCCATCCTGTTGTTCCTACAAGGCAACTGGCTGTCCCGATGGTCACCAGAGCACAGAAAAAAGGGGTTGTTAACCTTTCAAGTGACTTGACTGTACAGTTAAAAGAAGCTTTAAAATTGAATGATTGGTTCTTGATCCACTCAAATGACTGTACTATTTGAGATGGTCTAGCATGGATGGGGGCCAAGTTATATGTACCAACTAGCCTTAGGGGGCACATCTTAAAGCAAGCCCATGATTAGAAAGCCGCTGGACATTTTGGTTTTGTGAAAAACCTTACATTTGGTCAAATGGCAATTTTGTTGGCCAACCTTAAAAAAAGGCATAGAAGCTTATGTAGCTAGTTGTCCTATTTGTGCTTTGGCCAAATGGCCACCTGGAAAACCTGCCGGTCTACTGCAACACGTAGCCAGGCTGACTGCTCCATGGAAGGATGTTTCCATGGTCTTTATACTGGAATTGCTGAAAGTGGGGGAAATACAGTCATTTGAGTGGTTACTTACTTGTTTTCCAAGCAGGTACATTTCACACCTTGTGCAAAAATGTTGACTAAACTATTTTACATGTGTATAGACTACATGGTGTTCCTGAACAGATTATTTCAGATAGTGGGGTCCAATTTACATCAACCTTCCGGAAGGAATTCCTGAAGCTATTGGGCTCCACCCAAGGCTTACGCTCTGCCCACCACCCACAAACCAATGGGTCCTGTGGGAGAACTAACTCAGTATTGGAACAATGCCTTAGGTGTTATATCAATTATGAATAGGATGATTGATCTGACCTACTGCCTTTCGCAGAGGTGGCTTATAATAACTCTGTTCACTGTAGCACTGGTTTCACCCCATTCAAGGTAGCTATGGGTCAGGACTTTGTACCCATACCCATTCCACAGGAAAAACCCAATGTTCCATCATTGACAGAGTGGATAACTCAACTCCAGCCTACCTGGCTGGTTACCCATAATGCCTTAGATTATGCTCATCAAGCTCATAAAAAACCAGCAGACAAAAAAAGAGCTCCACAAAAACCATACCAAGTCAGTGATAAAGTCTTTTTGTGCGCTAAGTATTTACAAACAACCCAGAAATTTAAAAAATTAGGACCTAAATATGTGGGACCTTTCCCAATTGTAAGAATTGTGAATTGCAATTACAATTACAATCAGTGCAATTACAATTACCAAAGACACTTAGACAGATTCACCCTGTCTTTCATGTCAGTTGGTTAAAATTTGCGATCCGACCAGGCCACCTCACCAGTTCTTCTTTTGATTGAGGGCGAGCAACATTTTGAGATTAAAGAGATTCTAGATTCTAGGAAACAGAGAGGACAACTCCAATATTTAGTTGTTTGGAAGCATTTCCCCCTTCTCAGTTGGAATAGGTGAATGAATATGATGTCAGAGCCCCTAGAATTATCCAGGCATTTCATTTGAAATATTCTGACAAACCCTAACTTCTTTTGAATATTTAATATTGTCTCTGGAATGTTTATTTTCCTATTGTTATATTTCTTTTTCTTTCCTACAGCTAGCTAACACCTCTTTTGCAGGAGGGCTAAATGTCAGCATCCAAGAGTCCTTCTGCTTGTCTTTCCAGCTGCCATAGAAATGTGGGGAAGGAAGATTAATTGGGCTTTGTCAGTGGGAAGATTTGAAATGGTGAAATGTAAAAGTTGGGATGTTTTCTTGACTACGCTTACTTGCTTACTGCACAGATGTAGCCTCTTATCTATTCAGGCCAAGGTCAACCGCCCTGGCATGCCAGATGTCTAAAACACCATCTGAAGATGCACCACATGATATTATACACATCTCAGATTGGATGGCCAGTTTGAACTATTGGGGGTGGAAACATTGGCACAACTTTGTATATGTGATTTTCGCACCTCAGATCTTGTATTCTTCTGATGCTACCATGTCAATTTTCATTAAAAGTCCTTTTTTCTAAAACAATGGAGTCTAAGGTTTTCTTTCTTGGATTTTGCATGGAGCCTCACCTGACACTCACTCTCATTATAATTTATTTTCCTTCCTTCCTTCCTTCCTTCCTTCCTTCCTTCCTTCCTTCCTTCCTTCCTTCCTTCCTTCCTTCCTTCCTTCCTTCCTTCCTTCCTTTTCCTTTCCATTCTAATTTTTCTTCCTTTCCCTTTTACCTTATTTTTTCTTCCTTATTCTCTTCTCATCTTCCCTTCTTTTTCTTTGTCTTTCCACTTTCCCTTTCTCCTTTCTCCTGTCCCTTCCTACATACTTTGTTTTTAGTTTGTTTTCATAGCCCTCTGCCAGTGAAAATGGAGTTTGGGGGAGGGGGCTAGATGGCCTTCTGCAACCCTCTGACAGCAAAAACAAAGCTTGGGGGAGGCTGTACACCCCCTGTGCCCCATTTTTGGCCTGGACAGCCTCCTGTAGCCCCCTGTCAGTGAAAATGATATTGCTGGCATAGGGCTGCAGGAGGCCATCCAGGCTGAAAACAGGATGCAGGGCGTGGGGTGCTCACAGCCCCCTTGAGCTCTGTTTTTGAGTAGAAGAGGCATCGCGGGCCGGTCCTTTGCTGTTTCCAGGCCGGCCACATGGGACAGATCTGGCCTGCGGGCCTTGAGTATGACACCCCTGCTTTATCTTGTTTTAGATCTCTTTCGTGAACATTGTTTATCAAGTGGGATACAATCTATGACTGTCTTGGTCTACCTGCCATTAGTTCTTGCTATGTGACCAGCCTGTTTCCATTTAAATTCTTTTACTCTCTTGATATCGTATACTTTCATTTGTTTTCTAATCAATGTGTGCATTTTACTATACTAAAAAGTCAGTCACCACTTTTTTCTTTCTCTTTGCACCTTTACTTTCTTAGTTTTAACTTTTATTTTTTGGGTATTTTTATTTGATAATTAAGTTTAATAAAAATAAATAAAAAGCTCAAAGATTTTTGTGCAATATCTACAGATCAGAGGTGGTATTCAACCAGTTCTCACCTAGTCGGGCGAACTGGTAGCGGTTATTTGGCATGGGTCACCGAACCAGTGGCGACCCCTGGCTGGCCACGCCCCCAACCCGGTCATCTGGTCGCTCACTTGTGATTGCTCTCTTAGCTTTCCGTTCCCCATGTCCTCTTTCTCCCTGGGGGAAAGGAAGAAAAGCATGGACGCTGCAAGTATCGCTTTCCCCTTGTGAGTTAAAGTGCTGGAGTGAGAAGTAGTGTGGTCTGACAGAGGGGGTGGGGGAATCCACTCCAGCCTTGGAGAAATTTAAAGGAGCTGCTTCCAAAATGCTTGTCTGTTAAGTGCTCTGTGTGTGTGTATGTGTGTGTGTGTGTATGAGTGGGGGGGGGGAGAAAGAAAGAAAAAAATAGGGAGAGAGAGAGAGATAAAACTCTGTGCTCTTATTTTTAATTGTTCCATTATTTATCATGTGTTAATATTTTACACTGTCCTAGAGTGTGTACACCTAGAGTGATTTTTCTGCCTTTCTTTTGCCCAGGGCTACCACATATTTTTTAGGGTTTATAGCATTCAATGTCAATAGTCCAGAGCATAAAATACACATGTGTTTAATAAGAGTTGAAAAGGTCCTTGGAGGTCTTCTAGTCCAACCCCCAGTTCAGGCAAGAAAACTGAGGATGCCAAACTCTGAGTAGAAATCCTGGGAAAGGTGTCAGAATGATACTTAGAAGGGACCTTGGGGTGAACCCTATACCATTTCAGAGAAATGGCTGTCCAGTCTTTTCTCAAAAACTTCCAGTGATTGAGCACCCAGAACTTTTGGAGACAGACAGTTAGTGGTTAATTGTTCTCACTGTCAGGAAGTTTCTCCTTAGTTTTAGGTTGCTTCTCTCTGTTCAGTTTCCATCCATTGCTTCTTGTTTGCCTTCTTGCGCTTTGGAAAATACATTGCCCCTCTTCTTTCTGGCAGCCCCTTAAAAACCTGTTGCCTATCACACTCTTGAGTAAAGCATGTGAGCCATTTCCTCCTTTCAGTGGTTCATGAAAGTACATCTATAGTATGCAGATAATAAAGTCAAAAAAGGTAAACAACATTTTTACAGAACTATAGATAAGTTGAGGCTGGGTGACAAGGAATGGCTGGGAGGGGAGGGGCCAGGCAAGGCACCCCTCGATATGAGTGACATTGAGTTGGCCATGCCCACCCAGTCACCTGACCACCAAGCAATGCCCACCCAATCACATGACCACTAAGCCACACCCATCCAGTGACATGAACACCAAGCTGCACCCACCAAATAAGCCATGCCCACAGAATCGGTAGTAAAAAAATTTGAATTCCACCATTGCTATAGAAACACTAAAACCTTATCTGGCTTTTACAAATGCCAGAGGATGTTAACTGAAGTTTGCAGAGCTAATTGAGGCAAGGCAAATTAGTAACTTCAGTTTGCTTTGAAAGCGGTGGTGAGGGTGTTGGCTTTTCAAAGCAGCATTGGTTGAATCCCTTGATTGCAGACAAGCAGCCTTCGAAAATTTACATAGTTCTGTTCCTTAAACTTTTAAATTTTATCCCAAAAATCGTCTTCAAATTCCCTGTAGTTTTCCTACCTGGAGGAGTGAGATTGTTTGCAATCTAGATCTTCTGGGCCAATTAAAGTTTTAAAAAAATATTATTATGCACTCTCACCATTTCAGCAGTAAGGTACTGCTGACTCAAGACTGTTATCAGAATTCTACACACATTTCAGAATCTGCCATAACATTGTGCCAAAAAATTTCATACATACAGTATATATAGATAAGTGCATATTTAAATTGGGAATTATGGTCTTAGATGGGAAAGGCATTGAGATACATATTTAAATGAGGAAACAGTCTCTTAGTGTGTGTGTATGCCTTCAAGTCAGTGTTTTTCTTACAGTTCTTGTAGTTTTTTTGGTAAGGATTTTCAGAAGTTGTTTGTGTTAAGTTCGGAAAGAAGGGAGGCCACACCAGAGCTTCAGTCATAACACACACTTTATTCATGGGAATAAAGGGGGCTGTCGCGTCTGCAGCTAACAGCAGACCTACCAGCGAACAGCGGCTGGCTCAACCTAGCAGCCGGCTTTTATAGCCGACTGTCGAAGGGAGCCAGCCAATGGGGACTAAGAACGCCCCCGTAAGAATTGCGGACCTGATGGGGAACTGGTGTCAGCCCCAAGGACATAACACCCCTTCCCCCCAGATACGAACATGAGTAGTCTTTAAGGTATGAAGGCGGTTTGTGTTGCCGCTCTGATCGTCTTAGTTCGGGTGTAGGAGCGGGTGGCACAGAGTTCGGGACAGCGGGGATTTGGTCCCTTGGTAGCTGTCCAGCCACCCGACCTTGCTCGCCGGTCGCCGGCCGGGTTGTCGAGTCGCTGCGGTCTCCTGGTGCGGTAGGGGAGCTGCTGGGAATGGATGTTGATTCTGTGGGATGGTCGTGGTCAGCCGTCTGTTCCCTCGGTTCGGTTGGTGGAGGCAGGTTACTCTGAGTGTCCCAGCTAGGTGCCGGATGCGGTGCCTGGAATGTTGCTGTGCTCTCTGGGTCGGTGGTGGCGTGCTCGTTCTGCCGGCTCCTCAACTGATCCAGGTGCCTTCGCCAAATGCGCCCGTCTTCTAACTGGACGTGGTACGACCTGGGCCCCGTGATGGCCACGATCCTGCCAGGTACCCACAATGGGTCTCCCGCGTAATTTCTGGTGAAGACTTGATCCTGTAAGACAAAACTCCTGACCCTACTGTTAGACCCAAGGGGTGTATCTGGGCAATAGTGAGGGTGCAGCCTGTCTAGTATTGTCCTTAAGCATCTGCCCATCAATAGCTCTGCCGGTGACTTGTTTGTGACCGTGCACGGGGTCGAGTGTTGGCTTATAAGGAATCTAGAGAGTCTGGAATGCCAGTCATCTTGGGAGAACCTGGCGAGGGCCTCTTTGGTTGTTCTGACTGCTCGTTCGGCCAACCCATTGCTCGAGGGGTGAAAGGGAGCCGTTAGGATGTGCCGGATGCCTAGGTTGGTGACATACCGGCTGAAGTCTGTGGACGTAAATTGAGGACCGTTATCTGACACAATGGTGTCTGGGAGACCGTGTGTGACGAACAAACGAGTCAGTGCTTGGGCGACTGCTCGTGTGGTGGTTGAGAGAAGGAGTGCCACATCGATCCATTTAGAAAATGAGTCTACTACTATTAGGAATGTTTTGCCATGGAATGGGCCGGCCAGGTCAACATGTAGACGGGACCATGGTGCGTTGGCGTTTTCCCATTTGGTGGGAGGGGTTACTGGGGGCGCTGGCCGGGATTCTTGACAGGGACGGCAGGAGCTTACCCATTTTGGCAATTTCGTCGTCCATGCCCGGCCACCATACATAGCTCCGTGCCAACGCCTTCATTCGTACAATGCCGGGGTGCCCTTCGTGTAATGCCTTCAGGACGGGTCTGCGTAGTGACTCTGGAATGACAACTCTGGTCCCCACAGCAGACAACCCTGTAAACTGGAAAGTTCCTGTTGGCGGACTTTAAAGGGTGAAAATTCGTTAGACGGGTTACTGCCCGGCCACCCCTCCGTACCCAGTCCAGGACCTGGGCGATCAGTTTGTCCTTCCTGGATTGGAAGGCAATGTCTCTCGCAGTGATTGGAATTCTGAACTCACTGGTGTCAAAGATGGTGTGGACTGGGGCCGGATCCTCCACAGGCGTTGGTAGCGGGCACCGGCTGAGGGCGTCTGCATGGCTGAGATTCTTTCCTGGACGGTGCACTAACTTGTATGAATATGCTGCCAGGAATAAAGTCCATCTTGTCATTCGGGGAGACAAGACTTGTGGTGTTTGCTTTTCTCCGGAGAGAAGCCCCAACAATGGTTTGTGGTCCGTAACCAGTTCGAAGTTGTGCCCAAATAGAAATTCATGAAATTTTTTAACAGCTGCTATGGCAGCTAGGGCCTCTTTGTCGATTTGGCTATAGTTGCGTTCTGTCGTTGAAAATGTTCTAGAGAAGAACGCAATGGGGCTTCGGACCCGTTGGGTAGTCTATGACTTAATACGGCCCCAATTCCGAAAGGCGAGGCATCTGCTGCCAAAACTAGCGGTAGGTTCTGGTTGAATTGGATCAGTACAGCGTCTGAAGTGAGGAGTGACTTGACTGCCTTGAAAGCGTATTCCTCTTTGGGTCCCCAGTGCCATGGAACATTTTTATCTAAGAGTCTATGTAGTGGTTCTGCCACTGATGCCTTGTGCGGCAGAAATGATGCATAGAAGTTCAGCAGGCCTAGGAAGGCTTGTAGTTCTGGTTTGGACGCCAGTGTGGGCGCTTCGTGAATGGCTTTAACCTTTGATTCTACCGGGTGGATGCCAGAGGTGTCTATTCGGTACCCGAGAAAGTCCACCTGCTTAGTGGCTATGGTGCATTTTTCTTTTTTTAGTTTGAGGCCATGCTGTCTGAATCTGTCCAACACCCCTCTAACTCTGAGGAAAAGCTGTGTTCTGTCCCGGGCGGAAACCAAGATGTCATCAAAGTACGGAACCACGCCAGGGAGGCCCTGTAGGATCCGTTCCATTAACGACTGGAATATGCCCGGGGCGACACTCACACCAAATTGGAGGCGCTTGCATCGGAAGGCCCCTCTATGGGTAACAATGGTTTGCAATTCGGCCATTTGGTTGTCTACAGGAAACTGTTGGTAAGCCTGAGACATATCCAATTTGGCGAATATCTTTCCGGGTTCGAATGTGTGCAGTAAATGCTGGATTACTGGCACTGGGTATGCGCTAGTCTGTAAATAGCGATTTATTGTGGTCTTGTAATCTGAACACATCCTTATACTACCATCTTTTTGAGGGTGTGACAATAGGTGTCTCCCACTTAGCAAAATCCGTGGGTTCGATGACCCCTTGTTTTAACAATTTGTCTAGTTCCGCATCCAGCTTAGAACGCAGAGCGAATGGCACTCTCCGCGGTTTCAAACGGATGGGAACTGCCTGGGGGTCCACTGAGAAAGAAATAGGTGTGCCCTTGTAGCACCCCAATTCATCGCTGAAAACGTCAGCGTAATCAGAGAATAGTGAGTCAGTGTCAGAGGACGAGACAGCATGAACCCCCGTTAAGTTAAGGCCAAGAGAGGGGAACCAATCCAACCCCAAAAGACTAGGAAGGGCACCATCAACTACCACTAATGGCAGGTGTCCTTTAAAGGTTCTGAATTTGACTAGGAACTTGCCTGTTCCGATTACTGGAATGTTCTTCCCTTGGTAGTCTCGTAAGGATAGGCGACTCTTCTGCAGCTGTTTCCTGGACAGGCTGGGACGTATCTTCTTGAGCGTGCTCCATGAAATAATCGAGAGCGCTGACCCGGTATCGACCTCCATTAGGCAGGGTTTACCTTCTAAATGAATGGAGAGTTTAATTTTATTGGGTGTTAAGAAGGTATGGTTAGTTTGATAGCATGTAAAACAGTTTTCTACTTGCCTGGATGGCCCCGAGGGGCGTAAGATGGTGGCTTTGTGGAGCCACATGCGCTGCCTGGCACACCCTAGCGATGTGTCCTCTTCTGCTGCAGTTGTTGCAGGTGGCACTTTTGAACCTGCACGTTGCTCTGGCATGGGGACCCCCACAGGAGAGGCACAGCGGGGTGTGCCTAGGTACGTTGCCTTCTCTCGGTCTAGTTCCTACCTGTGGCTGCTTGAATGGTTTGAGACGGTGCACTTCAGATTGCTCGATGGGCTCTTCTTCGTTCACTGCCTCCTCAGAATGTACAGTGACTGGATTACCTTTGGGGGTGCTTCCCTGTATTTCAGCCGCTGATTGTATTGCCAATTCTGCAGCCAGGGCTTCCTCGATGGCTTGTGCTAGATTGAGGTCCTTCCTTGCCAACAACCACCTCTGTAGTCTTGCATCCTTGACCCCGCAGACAAGTTGGTCCAGGAGCATGTCATCAAGGTAGCCTTTAAATTCACAGTGCAGGGCTGCGGTTCTGAGGGCTGCCATATATTGGTTTATGGTTTCTCCCTCCGCTTGCTTCCTCATGCGAAAGGCGAAGCGTCTCGCGATCTGTGACGGTTTTGGCGAATAATGATTGGAGAGGGTCTCCAGTAGCTCAGACCATGGGACATTCTTGAGTTCTCTTGGGGCGAACAGTGCTGTTGCCATGTCGAATATGGTGGCCCCGCAGTAGCTCAGGAAGAAAGACTTATTTTTGTTGTCTGTAGCGTCAGCCAAACCCACAGCATCAATATAATGGTTAAAACGGTTTTTATAAGAGTCCCATTTATCTTCGTCTGGTTTGAATGGCTGGAACGCCGGATTCGCATTCATGACTGGTTCAGCTTTCGGCAGGTAAAATGAGTCTCACTGGGAATACAGGCCCTGGAAAGGGTAGCAGCTACAGTTTGTAGTGCTGTTAACGAGTGTTCAGCTTCTGAGTTCTCTCTGGGTTGTACAGGTAGCAGCTGCGCTCGCAGTGCAATTCCGGTCTGGTGATTCAGCTCGTGGAATCTCTCTGGGTTTTCTCGCTCTCTGCAGCCCTTGGCGGCTGGAACAGACGCTATAACTGACGCCCGTTTAAATTTCGTGCCCTTACAAGGGCGAGGCGGTGATGCTGCAGCTGCGCGCTGACAGCGATTTAAATCTCGCGTCTGGATTTAGCGGTCGTGAGCGTCGCGCTGGAGCTTCGCTACACGCAATTCTGGCAAGTTTGTTGTTGGGCGGCTGAGGCTCTCAGTGCCCACTCTCTTGTAGCTAGTTTGTGATCTTGAGCGGCTACACGCTCCGCTTCAATTTCCGCTCAAATGGCTGACCGAGCTCTCAACGTCGCGGCTACGGTTCAGCGCTTCAGATTCGTGATTTTCAGCTCTTGTATAGCTGCTGGCTGGCCAGATCCCATCCTCGTCGCCAATGTTAAGTTCGGAAAGAAGGGAGGCCACACCAGAGCTTCAGTCATAACACACACTTTATTCATGGGAATAAAGGGGGCTGTTGCGTCTGCAGCTAACAGCAGACCTACCAGCGAACAGCGGCTGGCTCAACCTAGCAGCTGGCTTTTATAGCCGACTGTCGAAGGGAGCCAGCCAATGGGGACTAAGAACGCCCCCGTAAGAATTGCGGACCTGATGGGGAACTGGTGTCAGCCCCAAGGACATAACAGTTTGTCATTGCACCCTTTCTAAAGCTGATAAAGACTGATTGCCCTTAGATCACCCAGCTGCTTTGTGTCCAAAACAGAACACATGGTCTCTTGGTTTCTAGCTTCATGCCTTAACTACTACATCATCACTGGATCTCATAAAAAGCCTCTCAACCAGCAATCAATATTCAGATGGGCATAAATTAACTCCAAGACCAACAAACAATAAATAAACAATACCCCTGTCAAGGGACTAACAGTAAACTGCTCAACCAAAGTACCTCCAAGACAAGGGTCTTCAAACTTGGCAAGTTAAGGGTTGTGGACTTCAACTCCCAGAATTCCTGAGCTAACATGACTGGAGGAGGAATTCTGGGAGTTGAAGTCCACAACTCTTAAAGCTGTCAAGTTTGAAAACTCCTGCTCCAAGACCTTCCCACCAACACTGGAAGTTAACTCCTACAAAGAAAAACTTGATGTATTTAGCACTGCATGGAGAAAACTAGTTGGGGATATGATAGCACTAGTCAGTTATTTAAAAGGTGCCACACAGATGCCTATAACCTGTTCTCAGAGTCAGGAACCTGAATAATTTTCTCAAGTTACAGAAAGCCAGATTCCAGTGAAATGATAGGAAGGAAGGAATGAACATTTGACTATGAAATGAATGGGTGTTGAAGTTCACACATCTTAAAGTTGCCAAGCTTGAGAAACACTAGGATTTTCTTCACACAGACCTGCATTGAATTATAGCCTGTCCTCAATTGTCTTTCACAGCATTCAGAGTGTAGTAGGTCAGCAGTAGTTATACTTGGGGAACTGCTGGAAACATCAGAACCAGATGCAGAGGCCGCGGAGAAATGATGCTCATGAAGACCCCAGGGAGATAAAAGGTAGATTCCTGAACAAATGACATGTTTTGCTGGGCTTCTGGAGGAATAGTTGTTTTTTCTAAGTGAGCAATGTTGGTAAAGAGACATTCACTTAATGCCTCTGTATGCATTGCATTTTGAAATTCAGGGCTGCTCTTTCAATTGTCTTTTATTCTTTAGAAATACAGTATGACAGTGCTCAAGAGCTTTCATACTCTGAAAGGGCAATAGTGGCTTCAGCAAAAGAGTAGAGTGCAGCAAAAAAAAATCTAGGGTATATTTTTTTTAATGAAAGGATTTCCATTGAAATGTAGAACTAAGTATCTTATGTCCACTTTCTGCATTGGTCAGGTGTGCAGCTGCCTTCAGAAGAGGTAAGTACAGCCTCCATCAGGCAAAACATAATTTCTCCTTTGCAATTGAGGGACGGACTTTGCCTTGCCTGCCTTGTTTTGAGTTCTAGAAGTTAAATTATATTTTTTTAAATGAATGCACAAAGCCATTGTTGTAGAGCAATGGTAAGGAAGAGGCAAGAGCCAGAGCGTACAACGAACAAGGCTTTATTGCAGGGAATAAAGGGTTGTCGCGTCTGCTTGCTAACTAGCAGACTAGCTGGCGACAATAGAGCTGGCTCTGCTCGACAGCCGGCTTTTATAGCCGACTGTCAAACGGAGCCAGCCAATGGGAGCGGCTGGTGCTCCCGCTCAAACAGCGGACCTGGTTGGGAACTCCAACCAGTTCCAAAGACATAACACTCCTTTCCCCCAGCTGGGAACATGCGTAGTCCTGTAGGTAAGTAGGTTGTCTGCGCTGGCGACCAGAACGTCAGAACGTCGCAGCCCGGGTAAACTGTTGGCTGGTGTCAAGTCCAGGCCCTCGGGACGCGCCTCGACGGTTGTTGGGGCATGGGCTTGACCTGGCATAGTGTTCTGAGAGTTCGGCAATTCCCCCTGCTCGGGCTGACCTGGGCGAGTTGCTGGGTCCGGTTGGCAAACTGGCTCGCTCGGCTGTTGGTTCGGTGACTCTAGCCGGAAACTCGGGTCCTCCAGCACCTTCGTGAAGCACCTTCAGGATGGGTACACGAAGGGTGGCTGGAATGACTACTCTTGTACCCCACAATAGACATCCCTGTAGCTTCGACAGTTCCTGCTGACGGGTTTTAAAAGGAGCAAAGTCAACTGTACATTGAGTTCCGGCCACCCCCTTCCCACCCAGTCCAGAACCTGGGCAATTATCTTGTCTTTTTTTGAGTGCGCAGCAATGTCCTCGGCTGTCACTGGCAGTTTAAGTTCGTTGACCTCAAAAATGGCGTGAATCGGTGCTGGGTCTTTGACTGGGACTGGTAGGGGGCAGCGACTAAGGGCATCGGCGTGACTCAAGTTCTTGCCAGGTGGATGCACCAACTTGAATGAGTAAGCGGCCAGAAACAAAGTCCATCTGGTCATTCTGGGTGAAAGTACCTGCGGGGTTTGCTTATCTCCAGATAAGAGTCCCAGGAGAGGTTTATGGTCAGTTACAAGTTCGAAATGGTGCCCAAACAAAAATTCATAGAACTTTTTAACTGCAGCAACCGCAGCCAGGGCCTCTTTATCTATTTGACTGTAGTTCCTTTCTGCCGTAGAGAAGGTCCTAGAGAAGAAGGCAATTGGTGCCTCGGAGCCGTTGGGAAGTCTGTGGCTTAGGACAGCCCCAATCCCAAAAGGGGATGTGTCAGCAGCTAGGACCAGGGGAAGTCGTTGATCAAACTGAATTAAGACTGTGATGTGAGTAAGGATTTGACTGACTTGAAAGCATGGGCTTCTTTAGGTCCCCAATGCCAGGGTGAGTCTTTATCTAACAGTCTATGTAAGGGTTCAGCGACAGATGCTTTGTGCAGGAGAAATGAGGCGTAAAAGTTTAGTAGCCCCAGAAAAGCTTGGAGCTCTGTCTTGTTAGTTGGTGTGGGTGCCTCATGGATGGCTTTTACCTTGGACTCAATTGGGTGGATGCCAGAGGCGTCTATCCTATAACCCAGAAAGTCCACTTGCTTAGTGGCGATGGCACACTTCTCCCTTTTAAGTTTGAGGCCATGCTGCCTAAACTTCTCTAGAACCGCCCTGACCCTCTGTATGAGTTGAGGCCTGTCAATAGCTGAGACTAAGATGTCATTGAAATAAGGAACAACCCCTGGGAGACCTTGGAGAATCCTTTCCATGAGTGATTGGAATATACCCGGGGCCACACTTACACCGAATTGGAGGCGTTTACATTTGAATGCCCCTCTATGAGTGACTATGGTTTGTAATTCAGCTGTCTGATCATCAACAGGGATCTGTTGGTATGCCTGGGACATATCTAACTTGGCGAAAATGGTGCCGGGTTCGAAGGTGTGTAACAGGTGCTGAATAACAGGGACAGGGTATGCGCTGACCTGTAGGTAACGGTTGAGGGTGGTTTTGTAGTCTGCGCAGATTCTTAAACTGCCATCCTTCTTGAGTGGGGTGACTATGGGGGTCTCCCATTTGGCAAAATCAGTAGGTTCTAACACCCCTTGCTTAAGTAGCTTATCTAATTCTGCGTCCAATTTGGGACGGATGGCGAAAGGCACCCTGCGTGGCTTTAGGTGAAGAGGGATTGCCTGGGGGTCTACAGAGAAAGAGATGGGGGTGCCAGAATAGCAACCCAGCTCGCTGCTAAACACATCAGAATAATCTGAAAATAATGCATCTACGTCAGAAGTTGAGACAGCATGGATCCCAGTTACACTAAGACCGAGGGAGGAAAACCAATCTAGCCCCAACAGGCTGGGGAGGGCACCATTAACAACCACTAAAGGCAAATGGCCTTTAAAGGCTTGGAATTGAACG
Organism: Pseudonaja textilis; assembly: GCF_049901715.1. Lineage (NCBI taxonomy): Eukaryota > Metazoa > Chordata > Lepidosauria > Squamata > Elapidae > Pseudonaja > Pseudonaja textilis. Next base: position 12,959,142 of record NC_141998.1, on the reverse strand, counting down.
AAAAACTTGCCTTTCCCAAGGACAGGGATGTTCTTGCCCTGGAAGTCCCGCAATGTCAGGTGGCATCTTTGTAGCTGCTTCTTTGACAGTCTGGGCTGGATCTTCTTCAGGGTTTCCCAGGAGATGATTGAGAGTGCAGATCCTGTGTCTACCTCCATCCTGCAGGATTTACCTTCTAGGAAAACAGAAATTTTGATTTTATCAGGGGTTTGGGAAGTATGGTTAGCCTGGTAGCAGGTATAGCAGTCCTCCACTTGCCTTTGGGAATTAGAAGGTGGTGGAGGTCTTTGAGGCAAAGTGCGCCCTGCTTGGCAGACTCTAGCGAGGTGACCCTTCTTTTGGCAATTCAGGCAGATGGCATTTCTAAACCTGCAGGATGCCCTAGAGTGGGAGCCTCCGCAGGTTAGGCAAATTGGAGGTTGTTTGGGGGCGAAGTTGTTTCTCTGTCCCGCTCCTACCTGTGAAGGCTTCTGATGCTTAAGGCGGTTAATGTCTGATGAGTCTGTGGGGTCTTCTTCACTGAGCACTTCTTCTGAATGGATGGTGGAACTGCTGGGCTTTAATGGAGTGCCTTGAATCTCAGCTGCTGATTGGGCAGAGAGCTCAGCAGCTAGGGCTTCCTCCATGGCTAGGGATAGATTCAAGTCCTTTTTTGCCAGCAAACGTCTTTGGAGTCTCAGGTCTCTAACCCCACAGACGATCTGGTCCAACAACATGTCTTCTAAGTAGTCTTTGAACCCGCACTGCAAGGCAGCTGTCCTCAGGGCTGCCATATACTCGTTGATTGACTCCCCCACTGCCTGTTTTCTAATTCTGAAGGCGTACCTCTTGGCTATCTGGGATGGTTTAGGCGAGTAGTGGTTGGAGAGGATTTCTTGTAGTTCATCCCATGGGACGCTTCTGATAGCGCGTGGGGCGACTAACGCTGTAGCGGTGTCAAAAACTGCAGCCCCACAATAGCTGAGGAAATAGGACTTCTTCCTATGTTCAGCAGCGTCAGCTAACCCGATGGCATTGAGGAAATGGCTGAAACGATTTTTGTAGGAGTCCCACGTTTCCTCGTTTGGCTTGAATGGTGGGAATGCTGGATTAGCATTCATTGTGAAAATGCAGGGTTCGTCTTCTTCAGTCGTCTTTTGAACTTGCGCTCTTAAAAGAGCGCAGGCTGTGACTGTCTCTCTAGGCTACGGAGCTCTTTTTGAAATTCGCGCTCTTTGTGAGCGCCGGCGGTTGCGGCTACAGCGCCCGTGGCTGGCTTCAGTGAGTACAGCTCAAAGCAATGGCGGTTTTTGAATTTCGCGCTCTTTGTGAGCGTTGGCGGCTGCGGCTTCAGCGCTTGTGGCTTCGCTCTCAGTGACTACAGCTCTTTGAAGCAAACGCGTCTGGCTAGCCTTCGACCGTATCCCACCTTCGTCGCCAGTGTTGTAGAGCGATGGTAAGGAAGAGGCAAGAGCCAGAGCGTACAACGAACAAGGCTTTATTGCAGGGAATAAAGGGTTGTCGCGTCTGCTTGCTAACTAGCAGACTAGCTGGCGACAACAGAGCTGGCTCTGCTCGACAGCCGGCTTTTATAGCCGACTGTCAAACGGAGCCAGCCAATGGGAGCGGCTGGTGCTCCTGCTCAAACAGCGGACCTGGTTGGGAACTCCAACCAGTTCCAAAGACATAACAGCCATATTTGGAAAGCTGTTTCTATTCTTTGCTAGCAGTTTGCCAACATATAATTCTCTTAGGACCAATTGCAATTACAGATAGTCCCAAGGGTGGGATGCTACCGTTTCTGCCTGGCTCTATAGAACCAGTAGCTCCGAAGAGCAGCAGACACCAAGCTGATTCTGTGTTTGCTGATGTTTGACCCACCTTCCTGCGGCACAGCTGAGGTTGAAAAAGCAAGAAAAAAGTGGCTTTGCAAACGCTGCGCACCCATGTGCAGCTCTCTTCAGCTGTCCGGGCGGCACAGCTTAAGGGTGTTTTACACGTGCGTGTAGTGTGCATCAGGCATGCACGAAGCATGCATGCATGCACAAAACATAATCACCAAACCGGTAGTAACACCGGTTGAATCCCACCCCTGGATAGTCCTCAACCATTGTGCCTAAGACTTCCACCACTAAGCAATGCAGCCATCAAATCAGTCACACCTGATTTTAGAACCTTTTTTGCTGCAGTAGTTAAACAAATCATATGTCCTTAAGCCAATCAAGCTTCCCCCATTGACTTTACTTTTTGGAAGCCCACTGGGAAGGTTGTAAATGGTAATAGCAATAGTGCTTAGACTTATGTGCTGCTTCATAATATACAGCACGCTCTCAGTGGTTTACAGAGTCAGCATATTGCCCCCAACCATCTGGGTCCTCATTTTACACACCTCAGAAGGATGGAAGGCTGAGTCAACCTTGAGCCTGATGAGATTTGAACTGCCAAATTGCAGGTAGCCGGCAGCCAGCAGAAATAGCCTGTAGTGCTGCACTCTAACCACTGTGCTACCATGACTCAGATTCTGAAACACTGCAACCATCGTAAATAAATGCTAGTGCCTGAATTTTGATGGTTTGACTGCAAGAAAGGGATGCTGCAAAGGTCATAAATGCAAGGACCAGTTGTAAGTCATTTTTTTTCAATAATATTGTAACTTAGAGCAGTCGTTAAATGAATAGTTGTAAGTCAATAAGTACCTGTATTAATAGCTTGGCAGAAGCTTCATTTGAGTAAATTTGTGCCTCTTGAGTTTTGATTATTTGCAGAGAGAGGGGGGAGGGAGGGAGAGAGAGAGGGAGGGAGGGAGGCTTTTCTAGATGTAGAAAAGAAATAGCGGCTTTCTGTTTATGTACATAGATTAAACCTGTCCACTTTTTGTAGGTTTTTCAGGCTGCATATAAATGAAGCTTAATTAAAATAGGAAATGTGGGCATGCACAGGAACATTTTTCCCAGACACTCTGATTGATCTGTCTGCTTGCAAAGTCTATTGAACAGTTAGAATGAAGTTTACAAAAATAAATCTGTACACACAGCTCTCCATGATGGGGGTACCATGCTGACTGAAAATTAGGAGTTACTGATAGGGTTCTATCTCTTGAGATAGGTGGATGAATTCATTCTGATGTGCTGTCATTAAATCCATTAATGATCCATTAGATGGTTCTATGAAGATGCATATTGCAAATAAATGGGAAGTTGAAATATGCTGGTTCTATATCACAATATAACTTACCTATATGTGCTTTATCATGTTTGTGAATTATACATGTAGTCCTTGACTTATGACAATTGAGCCCAAAATTTCTACTGCTAAGTAAGGCATTTGTTAAATGAGCTTTCCCCCATTGTGTGGCCTGTCATAAATATGAACTGAATCTGAAAGATCTGAATTTTGATCTGATGATGAAGGAGATGCTGCAATGGTGTAAGTGTGAAAAATGATCATAAGTCACTTATTTCAGTGCTGTTATAACTTTGAACAGTCACTGACTGAACAGTTGTAAGTTAAGGACCACCTTTATTTAAAACTTACTTATGACTTAATATATGGCATGCATTATATAAAGTAAATAATGGCTTGAAATAGTATTTAAAACTTGACATATGGCATCTTTAATACATTGAACGAAGGTCATGAAGGAAGAAACATCTGAACTAGCATCTTCATAATAGTATGATTCAAGCATTCAGCTATATTAGTTTGCTTGATTTTCTGCATTTATATTGAAGGAGAAAAAAATCCCCATAACACACAATCTCATAACATTTGATAATATTGTGAGATTTGGGTATTTTTCCCCATCAGAGGAGATAATTGTTACTTGCCATTCAGTATATATTCAGGGTTAGTTTTAATACATTAGAATAATAATATTTTGCACATTTCTATGTAAGCACTTTTTAGAATCTCTTTGCATCTTAATGGGTTATAGTTTGTAGACACTGTTAGATACAAAAGCAACTGATATCTAAAGGAGATTTTGTAGTTTCTCCCAGGGATGAAATGGTCAGAGACATAACTCATATTCTCATGTAGATGAGAAGATCAGAACCTTAATTATATGAGAGACAATGCAGTGCTGTCTTCAGAGAGCTGGAACATCTGGTTGCAATAAAGCTTAAACTTCTCAAAGCTCACTTGCATTTCATTAAAGAATTGTAAACAAGCTGATTTTCTTTTCACACCATGGAAGTTAAAAGATTTACAGGAAAAAGCATAAAAATGCTTTTACGTTCATAAAGATCCAGAATCTGTCCAAATGTTAAAGAAGTTAATGTGGCAGAGTCATTTGTTCTCTTCTGGAACTCTTGTATGATTAAAGAAACATAAATAGGAGCATTTTTTCTGTAATACTATGAAAGGGGATAATAAATATGATGGTTTTGCCAAAATATGAACATATCCTGAATTTTGGTATCATTCTCGACATACTGTATATAATATTTATAGTATCTCCATTGTAAGTACTTCAGTGCCAGAAGTTTCTTCTCCTCTTATTTAAATATGCTGGTTTCTACTACTTTAGCATCTATTTCCAAACAGTGGCTTGACCTGCACTGTTTACAGGTAGTTTTCAACTTATGACAACAGTTGGGCTCAAAATTTTTCTTGCTAAGAAAGTCAGTTATGCTAGTTTTAAGTTAGTGACCTTCCTTGCCACAGTTGTTAAATGAATCACTGCAGTTGTTAAGCTATTAACACCGTGATTAAGTGAATCTGGCTTCCCCATTGACTTTGCTTTGTCACAAAAGATGATCAGTTGACCCTGGGATCAGACCAAATGTTTAAATTGTCCTGGTTGAAATTATAATAGAAAGAATACTTATTCAGATATAAAAAGAGAAGACAATTCTTCCTTTGAACATACAAACATTACACATGCTTACATTTCTGGATGTTAATTTAAGCAGTAAAGAGTAGTATCAGAATAAAAGTCAATCTGATATGATTTCATTACATTTAATTATAATCAAATATAGTGAATAAGATTAAGATTAAGGCTGGCAAGATGCTGCAGGAGGCGTCTGTCCCATCTCCCCCCCCCCCGCTCCCTCCCCCACTGCTGGCCCATGGAGAAGAACTACAATGCTGATCCGGCCCTGGAAGAAATCCAGTTTGACACTTTTGTATACTGTGTTTCTATATATTCAAATATATATAGTTATAGTCTTTCTAGGAGAAGAAAGCTGTTCTGATTTTTAAGTCTCCAGGAAAACATATTATGGGAGGCTAAGTCAATGATATGTTTAATCTAGAGGGCTACATTTGCCAACTTTTTTTTATCACTCTCCCTTCCTTCTGCTGAGATTTATTTATTGAATAGCGTTTGTACACTGTTCCAGAGAGAAACTCTCACATATAGGTCACCAGACGTGAATGTTAGAGGCCCTAATACTGTAAAGCTGTCATTTCTGCTTTGGCATAGGGAATGTCAAGGAAAAGGTTTTTTTTAAAAAAAAAATTATTAAAGTTTTAAACAAAAAGATAAAAACAAACACAAGCTAATACAAACTAAAGAAGAAAGAGAAATAAAAGAAAAAAACAAAAAGTGCATAAAATGAAATTTGAAGAAGAACAGAAAAGAAAGGAAAAAAAGATACAGTGGTATCTCAGTACTCAGCATTAATTTGTTCTGGGAAGTGTGACTGGTAAAAAGGATGAGTCCCAAATAAACCATGTGCCAATCCTTTGTTTTGGCCAGGAAGAACTTTGTTTATAGTTTAAAAGCTTTAATATAATTCCATCAAGCATTGCAAATTTATTACTCTATATTTCTGTGGGTGGCCCACTGCCAATTGCATTCTCAAAAGACATTAATTTGGGCTAACAGTGTATAGTAAATTCTATCCATTTTTTTCTTCTCCCTAGAAAACATCCAACTGCATTTTCTTTTACACTTTCTACAAAGAGATAAAATTCCATGAGTCAAGAAAACCTTGAATATTGAGCATTCAACACTATGAACTTTGGCTACCAGCTAAATTGACTCACTACTGATTACTTTGGTAATCAGCTATGAGGCCAAGATCAAGGATGAGGCTAGAAACTTAGGATTTGGGTTTTTACAACCTACCAGCTTTTCATTTAACTTTTTGAAATTAAATAAAATCAAGTGGTGTGAGGTTGGCACCCAGCGAAGTATCATGCTTGGGGATCAGAAAGCTGTGATGACAATTTAGTGTAATCCTAATTCACAAGAGAGGGTAAGTTTTCTGCTTAAGGCACCAGGCCAGAAACCAGGAATCTGTGAGTTCTAATCTTGCCTTAGGCATAAAGTCAACTGGGTGACCTTGGGCCAGTTCCTCTCTCCCAGCCTGAGGAAGGAGGCAATGGCAACCCACTTCTGAAATCCAATCAAGAGAACTGCAGGGACTTGTCCAGGCAATTGCCAGGAATCAAGAGTGACTTGAAGTTCATGGGAACCATGCCTTCCAGTTCATGGGAATCTCTAAGTACACCTATGTATGTCTTCCCTGCCATCATTTGAAGGCATAGACTGAGATTTTTTCCATAGTTTATATAGTTTCCAGCTGTGTATGAATCTCTGGCTTCAGAGAGCATCAGGATTCTGCTCCCTCTTTTACTATATTGTTGTCTATCTTAATCATTGTTTCCATATAATGATATTTGGACATCATTAATTATAATTATTGACATTCTGTTCTTTAGATAACTTAGAACACTGTGGACCCCAGCATGGGATTTCTGACAATTGAAATCCACACCTTAAAAGTTGCTAAGGTTCTGATTGCACACACACACACACCATGTCCCAAGTTTGGGGACTTTTATTCCACAGAGGAAACAGGGTCTTCTCCACAAGTCCAGGCATGATTGGCAGGTTGTAATCTCAGATGTAGATAAAAGTCACCAAGCTTGGAATGGTTGTGCACAGCACACCAAAGGAGACAGTTTTCTCCCAATCCCAGAGATTATTGGAATTTCCCCGTCGGATGCTCCCTCCCAGAAAAGCAGGAGATAGAGGACAATTCTGCTGCATATGGAAGTGTGGAGGAGAAAGTTTGCAGGAAGAAGTTTCCTCCCAGTCCAACTTCTGCCTTGATAGATCTCTGATGAGCAAGAGGAGTGTGATATTGCGTTCGCACAAGACGCTGACACGACACGGAACTTCTTTAAGGCAAAGCAGTTTATTGTTACGATTCTGCAGAAATGGGTTCACATCCAAGACAGCAAGATGGAACGCAGAGCTAAGTTAAGAACACATTTTTATATTCCCAGTACAAAGAAGCGAAGAAGCGAGATACAATGTATCAGCAATAGGAACATTCTGTTGCTTATCTATCTGGAACTTTGCACGTATACTAGCTAAGCAATAACCACCTCCTTGTTCTTTGTTTCTCCGAAAAACCACTGAGGTTGCTTTTTGAAACACACACACATACACACAGTGGGAAAGTACAAAATACAAAATGGAGAGCTTATCTAAAATGGAGTTACATTGGTTCACTTCTCACAATCCCCCCTTTTTCTGGTTCATCTTTGTTTCAAAAGCAAATAAATCAGCTATTACTTGTTGCAAAGCCACTTCTGGGTTACTATACAGAAGCTTCTCTCCTTCTCCATTATGAAATTTAATTTTCCTACAAGCTTGAGTACTCATGTTAAACAAATTAGGAATACATTGTATACAACAGCACAAGCAAATCAAAACAACTATTATGGTTATAATAGTAGTTAATATGGATTTCCACCAGGAACCATCAGGCAACCAGGACCATAGGGCGTCCCACAAAGATCCTGCTATACATGACTCATCCCATTCCTTCTGATATTCATAAATTCGGTCTTCCATATCTCTTATGGTTCTGGTAATATTGGGCTCATAGTCATGGATATATGTGCAACAGTGGGAATGTACCAGAGCACATACTCCTCCTTTTGCTGCAAGGATTATGTCCAAAGCATATCTATTCTACAGGGTCACTTGCCTGTCTTCAGATAATTCTTGATTAATCATTTTAATACTTCTAACAGTGTCATTAAACATGGCAATAGTAAAGTTGTTCATTCGAGTCATATCCCTATAATTCATACCTACCCCAAGAGGGAATATTAAAGCTCTTGCTAGTCCCTCATACCAGGACCTGTGATGTATTCCAGAATCAACCTCTCTTTTGTTCCGGATTCGAGTGTTGGGTAGTTGGTTCAACTTGTAAACTGCAGGTAACACAAACCCTATAGTGCAAGTGCCTGACCATAATTTTGGTATTTCTCTGTAAGCGTATTTCCCACACAGCAGCCATCTATTCCTTCTCATAACCCAAGTCAAGTTTGACACTCTAGTCCAGTTAATCATTTCTTTGAAGTCAACGCACATTTGACAATAATATTTCCAGAATGGCAGATATTCATTCTTACATTCATAAGTGGTAACCACACTATAATTGAAACATGTTTCAGGCATTTCCCAAGTCTTATTACACTTTTCCCAATCTCCAAGGAATGGTCCTTCTTTAACACTTCTTTTAAAACAAACATAAGCTGTCTCCCTCAAATGAATGAATACCTTTTTCGTTACAGCCCCTCCTACAGGTCCAGTCTTGGTTTTGGTTTTCCCATCCGGCACCATCATCTGTTGTGTCAGTGGTATTCCATGCAATATAACCCCTCCTTTCCCTGTTCCAGGCATATGCATACACAACCAACAATTTGTCAGATTCAAAGTTTGTGCGGTCCCCCTAATGTCCTTAATGTACGAATTCTCTGTCCACAGATCATTTCCCAGGTCTCCAGCTTTTTGCACATGTTCAGTCTGTTCGGTTCCTGCTCTTCCAACCTGTTGCAAGACAAAAGCACTCACAAGTACAGTTGAAATACACAGAAACATATTTCCCAGTCCTGATTCCTTTTCAGAGTCAATTTCAAGGGTTGTCCTTCCACTGGGTGGCTTCTCCAAGGCTTCTCAGGTTCTGGAGCTGCTTTCACACGACTGTAGTGAGTCCATCCACTTTCTTTCGTTCGGACAGCAGACTCCGTAGTAAGAAGCACTTGATACGGTCCTTCCCAGCTAGGTTGCAATTTCTCAGTCCTCCAAGTTTTTATCAGGATCCAGTCTCCAACTTCATGGGGATGTTGGCTGCCAGCAAGAGGTGGTCGTTGCACCAACAATCCCTGTTTATGAAGAGAAAGCAAAGACCTGGACAGTGTCTGCAAATATTTTCTCAAGAACAAATCTTTGAATTCAGGAATTGGATTCCCTATTTTTGCCAAATAGGATTCCCTATTTTTGCCCATTAGCATTTCAAAAGGAGATCAACTGTTTCTTGAGTTCAGCATCCCAGAGGATTGGGGATGCCATGGCGTGTGTAAATCCCATTTCACCCCCACAGCCCTCATGACTTCTTGTAATATCTTTTGTGTAAAATGTGTGCCTCTGTCTGAATCTACTACCTCTGGCATGCCATATGTAGGTATGATTTGTTCCAGCAGAATCTTAGTCACTGTGGCAGCTGTTGCCTGCCTGACAGGGTAGGCTTCTATCCACCCAGTCAAATGATCCTTAATAACCAGCAAGTATTTCCAACTCCCACTAGGTGGCACTTCAGTGTAGTCAATCTGTATCTTCTGGAACGGCCAGACTGCCAAGGGTCTACCCCCCTTGTCAGTCTTCCGTGCTGATGACTTATTCACTTTAAGACATATTAAACATTTCCAACAAATAGCATGTGCAGTAGTCCACATATTCAAACTCCAATACGTGGGCTTGACTGCCTGTACTAAAGCTTCGGTCCCCCAATGACTTCCCTCATGTAAGTACTGCATAACATTCCTCATTTGGGTTTCAGACAACACTCTAACCCCATCTGCTGTTACCCATCCTTTCTCAGCTTTGTGACATCCCTCTTTTTCCAACTTTTCCCTAGTCTTCTCATCTGGCTCCCAAACTTCTTCGGGCTCTTCTTGCAACATGGGTACTGATACCATCTGTAGGATTACCTCCCCAGCTGCTTCTTTTGCCCATTTGTCTGCCCATCTGTTTCCAACAACCTCTTTCTCCATCCCTTTCTGATGTGCATTGATATGCACCACAGCTACCCGATTTGGATACTGTAATGCATTCAATACCTCTTCCACCAGCTGTAATTGCTCTATCTGTTTCCCATCCATTTTTATGAATCCTCTCTCTTGCCAAATTTTCCCAAATGTATGGACCACACCCCAAGCATACTTGGAATCTGTCCATATCGTCACATCCATACCTTCAGCCAATTCCAAAGCCCTTTTTAATGCAAAAAGTTCACATTTCTGAGCTGACCATCCTGCTTGCAAAGGTCCTTTTTCAATCACCTCCCCAGACTGAGTAACAATGGCATACCCAGCCTTCTTTACACCTTCTTCCACTCTACTAGAACCATCTACAAACCATCGTTCTCCCTCTTTCAAAGGAGTCTCTTCCAGATCCTCCCTCACTTTTGTCATCAAATCTACTTGCAACAAACAATCATGATCCTCAGCTCTCCAGAGTTTTGCTCAGGAAAGCGATGGGTTGAAATCACCCCCCCCCCTTTTTCTGAGCAAGCACTCCTACAGCCACTCCTGATTGTGCCGATACATACAAATGGAAAAGAAGTTTCAGGTTCGGCAGCGCCAACACTGGAGCTGTTGCCAAAGCCTTCTTCATCCCTTCCTGTTTTTCATCATCTCCCTCTAACCATTCTATACTTTCTCCTTTTCCTACCAGCTTCCTGTGCAGGAATTGAGCTAGCACAGTGTACTGGTCCACCCAGACTCTACAATACCCCAACAATCCAAGGGCTTTTGACTTAATGCCCCAAATATTTCACCTTCCTTTCCACAAACTGGATCTTTTCCCTTGAAACTGTCAATCCTTGCTCTTTCAGCCAATTTAACAAAGCCACAGATGCTGCTCTAACCTCTTTCTCTTTCTCCCCAGTCAACAACAAGTCATCCACATGCTGAATCAACATGATCCCTTTCCCTTTCTCAAAAGACACTTACTTTTCTTCCAAAGCCTGTCCAAACAACAAAGGGCTCTCAGTATAGCCCTGGGGAAGTACTGTCCACCTTAATTGCTGTTTTCTCCCAGTCTCAGGATCATTCCATTCAAATGCAAAACAGGTCTCTACTTCCCTCCTCGAGGGGGGCATGCCCAGAAGGCATCCTTCAGATCTATCACAGTCTTTGGGAGGAATTCGTCCCAAGATAGTATAGGGATCAGGAGATCCTCCTCAAATCATTAACTAATCATCCTTATTTCCTTCCCGGTATCCCACAGCTGGATACTGAACACAGGCAACAAATCACTCCCCAGCAAATTCACTCCAGAATCAGGAATATACAACACTTCAGCTTCAGTCACCACTTCATTCATTTCCAGTCTAATTTGTTCAAACACACTCACATCCTGTGATTTTCCACTCACCCCAACTACTTTTATCACTTTCCTTGATCTATGTGCACCTTCTACCAGGTCACACACAGAAGTCCGGCTTGCGCCGGTGTCTATCAGGAACAGCCGCTCCTGATGGTTAGGACCCACTAAAATGTTTACCAATGGCTCCCCGCAGGTCCTCTTAAAGGAGCCAGAACAGCCCTAATCATCATACAATGCATAACTCCGCTCTTCTTGGTTGGTAGGACACTCGCGCGCAAAGTGACCTTCCTTCCCACACCTGAAGCAACTCCTATCCATTCCAGGCTGTCTCATTCCCATGCCTCTTCCTCTGGAACCTCTTCCTCTATCTCGAAAACCTCCCTGCTTGTATCCCCAAAAATTCTCTCTTCTTTCTCCAATTGGATCCTTCCCAAAATTCCCACTTTTCTTTACTTCGCTCTTTGTTGCAGCCTGTACAGCTGCAACCATCATTTGTGATTTCTGTCTGGTTTTTTACAATGTCTCTGTTCACAAAAACTTGTTGGGCTGCTTTCAGGAGATCAACCATTCCCACAGCTCCCCAATTATCCATTTTCTGAATTTTCTATGGGGAATTTTTTTTTTAAAAGAATTTTATTGTTTTTTTTAACAAACAAACAAACAGACAAAACATAAAAACATCAGCTCTCCCGTATTTATATACAAACAGTGAGTCGGTTGGTTCATCAGTTTTGTGCATTCATTTCGTAGTCACAATTACAATTACCTTATATAATAACTCTTATTGTCAATGCAAACTTATATGTCCTCATATCATTATTAAAGAAAAAAAGATTTGACTATACTTTTATTCAATCATGCCTTATGAGATAACTATAATTTAAGTAATTTATTCTGTAACAAATCATGTAGTCCTACCAGTTCTATCCTAAATAGAAGAAAAAAAGAAAAGAAAAACCATTTTATAAATATACTATCAAATACCAAAAAAGAAAAAGAGAAAGTGAAATCAATATTATTCCTTATTGTCTAACATTCTAAATATTCTATTTTTGTATTTCATCATTCAGCCATTGATAGAAAAGATCCCAAATTATATAAAATTGTTTATCTTCTTGCTCTCTAATTTCAAAAGTCAATCTACTCATCTCAGCACATTCCAATATTTTCTTTATAACTTCTTCCTGCAATGGAATTTTCTCATTTTTCCAATTTTTTGCAAATACAATCCTAGCCGCAGTTAATACATTTACAATCAAATATTTCAAGTCTTTACTATAAGCATCTGGGAAGATTCCCAATAAGAAAAACTCCGGTTTCAAATCTATATGCTTCTTTGTCATTTTTTCCAACCACGTGCGGATTTTAGTCCAATATTTTCTAGCATCCTCACAAGTCCACCACATATGGTAGTATGAACCAGGTTTCTGATGACATTTCCAACATTTTTCCGATTTGTTCTTGAACATTCTTGCTATTCTTGTCGGGGGAAAATGCCACCTGTAAAACATCTTATACAAGTTTTCTTTATAAGCTGTAGACATTGTCATTTTATAGTTTTGCAACCATAATTTCTGCCATTTCTCTAGGTCAATCCCGTATCCAAAATTCCTCCCCAAGCAATCATAGTTTCTTTAACTTGTTCTTCCTCTAGCTTAATTTCCAATAAGTAACCATATAGCTTTTTAATCACCTTTTCATCAGTACCCATCAAAATCTTATCTAAATCAGTCTGTTTATCATAAAATCCCTCTGTTTTGGAATCCTCCTCATACCTTGAGTGTATTTGCACATATGAAAACCAATTCATCTGTATACCTTGTTCCTCTAAGTTTTGTATCGATTTAAGTTCACCCTTTTCATCTAGTAATTCCCCATAGCTAACTGTTTGTTCCTTTTTATAAATTATAGGATAAGAAAACGCTTCTATCGTCGATAACCAAACTGGAATTTTCAAATAATATTGTTTTTTTTGTCTTCTCCCAGTTTAACCACAAAGACTCTCGTATATAATGTCTTCTAAAATAACCCTGTGTTTTGGTTCCCTTGTACCATAGAAAAGCATGCCAACCCAACAACAAATCATGACTTTCTAGTGTCAACAATCTGGTCTTCCTTAATGTTATCCATTCTTTAACCCACATCAAGTTTGCAGCTTGATAGTACAACTCCCAATTAGGCAAGCCAAACCCTCCTCTAGTTCTGGCATCCTGTAAGAGCTTTAACTTTATCCTTGCTTTCTTTCCTTGCCATATATACTTCAACACAATTTTATTTAAGTCCTCAAAATAGTCTTTTCCAAGCCTAATTGGTATTGTTTGAAACAAAAATAAAATTCTGGGTAGAATATTCATCTTAATTGTTGAAATCCTCCCTATTAATGACAGTTGTAGGTTTTCCCATTTCTTCAGGTCTTGGGCTATCTGTTGTTTAAGTTTAATGTAATTATTCTCTTTTAATGTACTACATCTTGGCGTCAAATATATCCCCAAATACTTAACCTTGTTTGTAATTTGAATTTTTAACAATTCTGCCAATTCTTCTCTTTGTCTTAGTAACATATTCTTTGACAAGATCTTTGTTTTATCTTTATTTATTTTCAGACCGGCCGCCTCACCATATGCCTCTATCTTTTCCAGCAACTTCAAGGCTGTTTCTATAGGATCTTCTAGGATAAAGACTAGGTCATCTGCAAAAGCTTGTAATTTAAATTCTTCCTTTTTAATTTTCATTCCTTTTATAATTTTATCTTCTCTGATATTTCTATTCAACACTTCCAAAGTCAATACAAATAGCAAGGGAGAAAGAGGACAACCTTGTCTTGTGCCTTTTCTTATATTAATAGGATCTGTAAGTTCTCCCTCCATCATTACCTTAGCTGTTTGTTCATTGTAAATTGCTTCTATTGCCTGGATAAATCTTCTAGCAAAGCCCATCTGTTCCATTAAAAGTAACATAAATCTCCAATTCACGTTATCGAATGCCTTTTAGGCATCTAAAAATATCAAAGCCATTTGCTTTTCAGGATGCGCCTCATAGTATTCCAAGGTGTCCAGGATTACTCTCATATTGTCTCTAATTTGTCGCTTTGGCAAGAACCCATTTTGGTCTGGATGAATAAAGTTATTCAAGTATTTTTTAAGTCTTTCTGCTAATATTGAAGCAAAGATTTTATAATCTGCATTTAATAAAGAAATCGGTCTATAATTCTTAATTTGAAGTAGGTCCGCCTCCTCTTTTGGAATAAGTGTAATATAGGCCTCTGACCATGTTTTAGGTATCATCTTTTTTAACATAACTTCATTCATAACTTCTAACAATGGAATACACAGTGATTCTTGAAAGGTTTTATAAAATTCTACAGGAAACCCGTCTGGACCTGGTGCCTTTCCATTATTTTGTTTCTTAAGTGCTTGGGTTAACTCCATCATTGTTATATTGCTTTCTAGCATTTCTTCAATCTCTTTAGGTATCTTAGGTAGATTTGCATTCTGCAGGTACTGTTTAACTTTCTCCTCATCAATATCTTCTTTCTTATATAAATGTTTGTAAAAATCATGAATAATTTCTTTTTTCTCTTTGCTGCCATAACAAGTTTTACCTTGGTCATCTATTAACTGCAATATTTTCCTCGACTCTTTCTCCTTTCTCAACTTATATGCTAGCCATCTACCTGGCTTATTTGCATCTTCAAAATAGTTCTGTTTGGCATTCCTAATTTTCTGTGCCAGTTCTTCTTTCTCTATTAAGTCCATTTTATGTTTAGTTATATCCAGTTTCAGTTTAACGTCTTTTTTCTGTGGCATTTTCTGCAGTTCTTTTTCGAGTCTTTTATATTCATCCTCCAAGGCTTTGGAAGCTTGCCTTTTCCTAGTATTCTTTTTTCTTGTATAGTCTATTATCAAGCCTCTGGCATAAGCCTTCATTGTATCCCAAACATTCTGTATTGAAGTGTCTTCTTTTCTATTTTCTTAAAAAAAAAAAAGGCCAGTTCTTTCTCCATCCATTGTGTAAATTCTTTCTCCTTTAAAATAGTATTATTTAACGTCCATCTCGATCTTTTTTTTTGTCCCTTCCATTTAATTGTCAATGGGTTATGATCAGCCCAAGTACTTTTTTCAATATTTACTTCTTGAACGCTAGATATTAAGTCTGTTGAGATCCAAATCATATCAAGTCTGGACCATGATAAATGTCTATTTGAATAGAAAGTATATTGCTTAAGTTTAACATTTCTTTCTCTCCATATGTCTTTTAGAGTTAATTCATCTATCATTTTAAAAAAAGATTTAGGAAGAGTTTTTCTATTATACTTTGCTGTTGTTGCAATATAATCGAGTTTATTGTCCATGATTCCATTGAAATCTCCCATCATAATTATATTAACATAGTCCAGTCCAGCCATCTTGGTATGTAATTTTTTATAAAATTCTTCCTATTTATCATTCGGGGCATAAATTGCAGTCAAAAGTATCTTTCTATTGTTTTCCATTATTTCCACCATTAATATTCTCCCATCTTCATCTGCGTAAATCAGTTTTGCTGGGATAGCCTCTTTGATATATAAAACCACCCCTCTTTTCTTACATTGAGTCAAAGAAGTAAACAATTTCCCTAATTTTGGTTGTACTAACAATTGTTCATGTTGCTTTTTAATGTGTACTTCTTGTAAGCAAATTATATCAAACTTTAATTTCCCTAATTTATGGAAAATCTTCCTTCTCTTAGCAGCTGAATTCAGTCCATTTATATTTATTGTAATCAGTTTTTTCTCTTCCATGGTTATATTTTATATTTAGATTTAACCACTCTCGTGGGTCTTGATTCATGCTCATCTTTAATGTCCACCTGTCCACCTACTGCACCTTCTTCTTTTCCAATCTCCATTTGTTCCTCTTGAGGTTCAGTTAATGAAACCTCCTTTTCTGCCTCTTCTTCTCTCCCTCCAAAAAATTCTGCGTAGAACAGTTCTGCTTTCTCAATTGAATCCATTCTATGTCTCTGTTCCTGCCACGTGAACTTCAATCCTTCTGGGATCAGCCATCTGTAAGTCACCTCCTTTTTCAATAACATTTTGGTCAGGAATCGATATTCTCTTCTCATCTCTCTCACTCTTCTAGGTATTTGTTTTAAGACCAAAATTTCTTTACCTTTATATTTCAATGTCTTCTCTCTTGCCACTTGTAAAATTTGTGTCTTCATGGATTTTTTAGTAAATCTAATATGGACTTCTCTGGGCAGATTATTTCTCATCGCGTATCTTGTAAAAACTCGATATATCTCATCTATTCCATCCATCATCTTCTCTTCTGTTATTTCCAAAGCGTCCGCCAAGATTCCTATCATTATCGCAGCCAAATCTTGTCCTTTTTCTTCTTCTATATTTTGAAGTCTAAGATAAAATTCTGACCTCTCCATCTCCTACTTCAGCATCCCACTTTTTTCTTGTTCAATCACTGTTAGTCTGTTATCAATATTTCCAATCTTCTCCTCTCTTCGTTTACCCCCTTCTTCAACTTTTTGAAGTCTCTCCTCATACTCTATGGGGAATTTTTGATCTCCTGCCACTGCCCCTTGTTGCCCATTCACTCTTTCATTCCACACTCTCCAGGCTGAGGTCTGGATGAGATTCCGCTCCTCAGGAGTAAATAGATGTCCCAAAATGTACATCAGCTCCTGATAAGTGTAATCATTTGGACCCAACCATAGCTCTAACTGTTCGGCCACCTCATGAGCATTTTCATGAAGCTTTGGAAGAGTCTTCTTCAATTCTCGCAACTCGGCTGGTTTTATGGGGACAGCCACAAAGACTGTCACCGGATTGCCTGCAGCATTGATCCCATTAGGGACTTCCCTAAGAGGAAATGCATCCACTTCAGGTTTTTGGCTGAAGGGAAAATTTTGAACATCTCTTCTCAACTGTTCCACTTCTTTTCTCAGCCTCGGATAAGGCGGCTGAGGAGGGGGTTGTGGCGCCGGCAATGGCGGGGCCGCTGGAACATTGTTCAAGTTAGGATTTGAGGGCGGCGGACTCTGAAGCTAATCATCCGTCTTGCTTTCATTGCCCTCCTGTTGCAAATTTCACATGAAACCATACCTCTATGTATGCAATTTGGGTGGTCATTTTGTGTTGGAGAATATAGTCTCACAATTGGGTCATCCAATAGGTACTGGTTTCCCCCTCAGGACTCCAGTGATATGGAAATTTAGAATCAATCAGAGGATATTTTGGCCATCTATATTTGCACAAATAAATCATGTGCTTCTTCTCAAGATTCCGGGTAAAATGTTTGAGATTCGGGGAGAACCATTGTTGTAACAGTTGTCCCAAAGGCGAATCCACTGGAATAGGTTTTCTGCCTTCTTTTTCTTCATCTCCTATCTCAGTCTCTAAGTTTTCTCTTAACTTCTTACTTTGTCCTTTCCCCATCTCTATTCTTTCAGGCTCCCAGAGCCTTGACTCACCAGTCCCAGTCCTCCAGCAAGCGCTGGATTCTCCCAGAGAGTTTAAGGACCTCTTTCTTCCAGTCTCCTAGTTCCAATCCTCCAGCAGACGCTGGACTTTCTTTCCCAAAGAAAATTTAAGGACTTGCTTTCTGTCTACCCCAAATGGAAAGAAACAATATTACCTGATCACTCCGGGAACCTTCCTTCAGGTCTGCGGATGTGTGGGCATCCCCAACTCAGGTTTTTCTCTGTGGTCCCAGACCACCTGCTCAATTTTTCTCTTTTTTCTTTTCTCCCGTGGTCCCAGACCACCTTCTCAATTTTTCTTCTCTCTCTTTTTTTTTCTTCACACCGGTCTCGACTGCTTCCGAAGTCCGGTCGGTCTATCTCTCTGGGTTTTGCAAGATTCGAGACTCCTGGGACCTCTCAGGGTTCGGGGAGAGATTTGTCTCACAAAAGGAGATGGAGTGGCCACTACTCACCTGTCCCCGAGACCCGAGGATCGCCGTGGAATCTCCTTTGCTGGCTCGCCACTTGTGATATTGCGTTCGCACAAGACGCTGACACGACACGGAACTTCTTTAAGGCAAAGCAGTTTATTGTTACGATTCTGCAGAAACGGGTTCACATCCAAGGCAGCAAGATGGAACGCAGAGCTAAGTTAAGAACACATTTTTATATTCCCAGTACAAAGAAGCGAAGAAGCGAGATACAATGTATCAGCAATAGGAACATTCTGTTGCTTATCTATCTGGAACTTTGCACGTATACTAGCTAAGCAATAACCACCTCCTTGTTCTTTGTTTCTCCGAAAAACCACTGAGGTTGCTTTTTGAAACACACACACATACACACAGTGGGAAAGTACAAAATACAAAATGGAGAGCTTATCTAAAATGGAGTTACATTGGTTCACTTCTCACAGGAGGAAGCAGGGGAGCAGCAGTCCCTGGTCCTGCACAAGGAAGGCTGGTCCTTCTCAAAAGAGAATCCCTGTTTACAATCATGTAGTTAGAATGCAGGCTTTGGGGGCAGCCTTCCTTCATGTAGCTCCCCTGCCACCCCCTCCTCCTCTCCAGAGATCTGTCAAGGCAGAAGTTGGATTCAGAGGAAACTGCTTTCTGAAAACTTTCTACTCCATACTTCCACACATAGCAGCAGCATCCTCTGCCTCCTGTGGAGGAACAGGCAAGGCTGGAAGTGGGGATCCAGAGGTCTCCAGCAGAGGAAGTTGAGGTCAGGGCAAACCCCAAAGCCTAGTCCACCAGAGGAACCTTGCTGTCCCTCTCAGGTCATGCAGAGGACCCGTGGACAATGGCACAGGCTCCCCAGAACCCTGGGCAGCAAAGGGCTAGCACCCAACCCGGTCCCAGGGCAATGGGACATCCCAACCCTCTTCCCTGAGGGTCACCTTTGTTAGGTATAACATAGGTCACCTAACGTAGTTTGGGTAAAATAATATATATAAACTATGAATGTTAGTTTAAGTGTGTGTTACTTTAAAACTGCAAAGCATGTAATTTTGGGTGTGGTGTGAAACCACCATAAGAGGGAGCAAGACAACCTGTTTGATTGCTGCCGATTCCCTGACGGTTTGCTGGCAATTACTGACAATTACTGGATTGGATTACGTTGATGGTTTGTTAGCTGCGTCCTTCCCCTACTGAAGAGTTGCTGAAGGAAGAGAGGAGTTTTTGAGTTCTTCATATCTCTCTACTGCGAGGAGATATATCACCGGACTGATATTTGTAAGTGTACTGACCTCTCTTTTTCGACACTGGAATTTGCAACTGAATAATCCCTGGACGGACTGAACTAAGTGAATGATATATGGACTGTTTTTTGACTATGCTTTAACTCTTGCTGGAATAAAACTATTTAATTAGCACTGTGCCTCTGTTTTACTGAGTGTAAGCTACAAAGACATATTTTGCCTGCCTGCATATATTTTGCCTGCCTGACTGACTGCCCTGCAGATCTTGCTAGGGTGTATCCCTAACAACCTTGCTGTGCTTGCTTCTTCCTCGAAGCTGCTGCTGCTGTACTCACTCTCCTTGGCCAAGTTACTCATGGTGAGTGCAGGAGGGCAAAGTGCATGGGTCAAAGGAGATCCACTCCCTCTCCATGTGAGAGACCTGGCTTTGTAACTAAAACACCCTCAGTCATAGGATAGGAGACCACCAGGAGAGGCCAGGAGGAGGGGCTGAAAGACCAGCAGGGCTGCTGGTGGCCAAGTGCTAAGGATTGCTTGGATTCCTAGAGTTGCATTTGACCATTTTGACCATTGAATCCAACCCCCTGTTCAATTGAATCCAACCCCCTGTTCAATGCAAAAGTCCAAGTTAACAGATTTTCAATAAATGGCCACCTGTTTGCTTGAACAAATTCAGTAAGAGAGCCCAATTTCTTGGGGGGCAATGGGTAGCTTACTTCTGTAGTATAAACTAGCAACTAGGTCCAGTTTCATTTGCAGTAGGGCTTTTGACATTAATTTGGAGGAAAGAAAAGATAAATACGTAAGACCCAAAGTCATTTTGTTGTACCTCCTTTTCTTTAAAAAAATGCAATGGTATTAATCAGATACAACATTCTTCTCTTTCTTAAGAATCTTAGACATAGAAGGAAAGTTTTTGCACATAATATTGTACGTTGGTGAGCAAGCATTTGCTGGCATTCTATCTCCCTGGAGGTAAGAGGAGAACAGAGATTATCTACAGAGAGTCATTACTAATTATTGTTTCTGACCTTGATATAGGATTTACTGATTTCATAAAGCAACAAATTGTTTCTTATTGCAGACCTTATTGCTGTAGTAGTACATTCATCTGATTAGGAATCTAATTCCGTAGCATTTAAAAATGGATAGTTTTGTAAATTGTCAATAAATACATACTTTTTAGTTAGGTCAGAAAGGGATTTTCCCCCTTGTTCCCTGGAGCCTTAGGCTTCTAGCAATAAGTTTATAAGATAAAATATAGGCTAGCAATCTTCAGTAAAACATAATTGATTGTGTATGCTAAGCTCTAAACCATGGCTTGAAATCACAGTGGCTGGGTTCATAAATTTACTGAGCCAGAAACTAAAGAAGTCACAAGTGGTATGAAACAATGCTGGCTTCTCATTTTCTACCACTCCATCCAATGTATGTAATTCAATTTAGTGAGGTTTTTACAGGAATAAGTACTTATTCCAAATCAGTCTACAGGCTAGGCATGGGAGATAATGGTCTTTTCTTAACAGCTCTTAACAACTCCTACTTTTATGACTGCAAGTCATGTACATCGTTTTGAAGAGGGAAAAAATATTAACTACCCTGGAATATTAGAACAAACTTAAAATAATTTATGCAATAGCACCACCACCACCAAGCTTCTCAGCACCCTACACAAATAACAAATTGATTAGCATTTTTTCAGAGGATTTGGATAATCACAAGCCAGTTGACTAGAGATTTGAGCAAAACAAATGATCAGCCCAGAAAAAGGGCAACTAAGCAATCCCATTGCCATGTTCTCCATACCACATTGACTTCATTGTTTGGGAGAAAAATGTGCACATGCATTTCTGCAAATGAGTATTTGTGTTTTTAAACTAGCATTGATATGTTTGGGGGTGATACTAGATTTTTAATATAAACTAAACAAAGATATTATTCATTAATGCCCTCAACATGGTGAACATATGGGAAATATCCATTAAAATTGAACGGAAGAGTTTGAAAGCATGTACCACTTTCATTTCAATGCCCGCTGTGCTTATTTGTGGTACCCCCCCACTGATGCAGTATATGGTATTGTGATTCAAGTCCCCTTCATAACTTGGGCCAAGATACTTTAAGGATAGCCTTATGTGCCCTTTTGAGTTCTTCAAGAAAGTCTGTTTCTGTGTTCCAGTAGTGATAGATATACAGAATTATTTGCAATTACAGTTTATTTTATTTTATTCATTTATGTATTTATTTTTGTCAATTGCTTACAAGATAATAGGTAAAAGTAAAAACATAGTTATGAATACATGGATACATATAAGAAAAATAAAAAAATAAAAGAAACAATAGGACAGGGACGGTAGGCACGTTGGTGCACTTATGCACGCCCCCTACAGACCTCTTAGAAAAGGGGTGAGGTCAATAGTAGACAGTCTAAGGTTAAAGTTTTTGTGGTTTGGGGAAGAAAACACAGAGTCAGGTAGAGTATTCCAGACATTGACCACTTTGTTGCTGAAGTCATATTTCCTGCAATCAAGTTTGGTGTGATTAACCTTGAGTTTGTATCTATTGTTTGCTCTTGTGTTGTTATGGTTGAAGCTGAAGTATTCATTGACAGGTAGGACATTGCAATGTATGATTTTATATACTATACTTAGATTGGACCGAAGGTGGCATTCTAGGTTTTCTAGGTCATAAATTTCGAGTCTGGTGGCATAAGGTATTCTGCAACGAGTAGAGGAGTGGATCGCTCTTCTTGTGAAATATTTCTGGACTTTCTCAACTGTATTAATATCAGATACATAATGTGGGTGCCAGACTGATGAGCTGTATTCAAGTATTGGTCTAGCAATGTTTTGTATGCTCTAGTTAGCAGTGTAATATTACCAGAGAAAAAGCTACGTAAGATTAGGTTAACAACTCTTAACGCCTTTTTGGCTATGTAGTTACAGTGGGCTCTAGCACTTAGGTCATTCAATAGGAGTACTCCAAGATCCTTGACAGAGTTTGGATCATCAACAAGGTCTTGACTATTCAGCCTGTATTTTATTTTCTGATTTATTTATTTTTTGCCAATATGTAGGACAGAGCATTTATTTCTTGAGATTTGAAGTTGCTATTTGTTTGACCATTCTGATACATAGTTGTTGTGGCTCCAGGCTTGGATTCAGCTCCTGTGACTGATATGAGTTCAAGTGAGGAGGTCATGGCAGAAAAATATGAGCTGGCATGGCTGTGACTGGACTAGTAACCAGGATGAGGAGATGGACGTGACAAAGGAAGACAGACCTGATGTATTAGAATTGTCAGGACCTTTGACCTCCTCTGGTTCCTTATCTGATCAACAGCCGGGAATGGCTGACAGGGAAGTTTTGAGAGAGTGTTCTAGTGGGATGAGAACTTGGAAAATTTGTGGTTAAATGTAAGGTACAGAAGACGTTTGAGAAGGCAAACTCAGCTGGAACGAAGGAGGAGGGCGAGTCAGTAAATTAGCACGTTGCCTCAAAGGACACAGCTGGGCTGGTAAAATTTGCCAGGAACAAAGTGACTTATTGAGTGAGGACGTTACAGCAAGAAGCTCTGAGACTTGAGATTTATTGCCAGGACTAGTTTGCCGGACAGAGTAAAGATTTATGCTATGGAATGAGATTTCTGCCAGCCGTTATCTTGTAAGACTTCTTTCTGTTTGATTTAATTTTGAAACGGCTGCTTTCTGTTTTGTTCATTTGAATTTTGAAGGGGAGTCATAACATTATTGTTTCTGGCCACAAACAAACCATCCTTAAAGCAAGATGGATTCAAATCAACTGCAGCATTTGGTAGAGCAGCAACAACAACCAATTAACCAGCTACTGCAAAGCAATGTGACGCTTCAGAATCAGGTAACACAATTGCTGAATTATGTTTCCAGCTTACCAAGCCCTGCTGCTGTTCCCCCTGTCCCTCCTGTGAGGAAAAGCCCAGTATCCATGCCGGAGAAATTTTCTGGGCAAATGGACAGGTTCCCAGCATTTATGGGTCAATGCCAATTGTTTATCTCTCTGAGGCCTGAAGACTTCCCAACCGACCCGTCTAAAGTAGGATTTGTGATCAGTTTATTAACTGGGCAGGCTGCTAATTGGGCTACTCCCTTGTTATTTCAAGATAGCCCGTTGTTGAACAATTTCCAGGGTTTTCTCCAACAAATGAGAGTGATGTTTGAGAACCCAATTAAGATACAAACTGTGGACAGATAGTTACGGGACATTAATCAGGGGAAACGTTCCCTGCAGGAATATGTTGCAGAATTTTGCTTGCTGTGTATGGGCTCTAACTGGAACGAACCGGCTCATATGGCTGCATTCCAGGAAGGCTTGTCTGATGCCATCAAGGATGAGCTGGTTCATGCAGAGCGGGCTTTAACTTTGGATGCATTGATAGTTCAGTGCTTACGAATTGAAGCTCGTTTACAGCAACGTGGACACAAACGGCTCGTTATGGAACCATCTTCGTTTTCTCGTGCACAACCCACACCACTGAGAGTTTTCCAACCCACAGTTAATGCTGAGGAGCCTATGGAGTTAGGCGCACTCCGCCCTCGCTTAATGGTGCGAGAACATTCAAGAAGGTTCCAGGAAGGCTTGTGCCTTTATTGCGGGGGTCCGGGACATTTTGCAAATTCCTGCACTCAGAGAAGGACTCGCAGACCTGTGCCTAAAACCACTCCTGGCCCGTTGGGAAACGGGGTAGGCCCGACCTTCGGGAAACCCTAGGTCGGGCACATCTTACACCCCCATCCCAAATTGCCGAAGTAAATCCTGGTCCTCCTTGGCATTTACTTTTGGACACTCGTATCTTTTTACAGTCTCAGAAGGAAGGAATTCCCGCCGTTGCGCTGGTGGATTCAGGGGCTACAACCAGCTTTATGGACTGTGCTTTTGTTAAACATTTTGGAATTCCTTTGATTCCTGTGAATCCACCCATTAAGGTGGAAACCATAGATGGGCGTGAACTCAAGTTGGGACCCATTCGCTGCGCTACTCAGCCAGTGCGCATGCTTATTGGGGATCATGAGGAGGCAATAAGTTTTCATGTCACCTCGAACCCCCATCTCCCTTTGGTGCTCAGAATGTCCTGGTTGCGTTTGCACGATCCGTTGGTGGCTTGGGCGCAGAACGCCATTTCTTTTCCAAGCCTACAATGTGTGGACCACCTGAGGCATGTTTGCGCTGGCCAAGATATCACCGCTCCTGCTGTCTCAATTTCTTCGGAGCTGTCGGACTTCTCCGATGTTTTCAGCGTTACTGATTCGCGTTGGCTCAAGGGTCGTTTCCAGTATTTAGTCGGGAGGAGAGTGGATGACTCGGAAATTTGCTCATGGATGGATGCATCTGCAGTTCATGCTCCAGACATCATTCGGGACTTTCATGAACGTTTCCCTTCGAAACCGCATCCGGATCGTCAGACCCGGGGAAGGGCCCTGCGGTGAGGGATAGTGTTGTGGCTCCGGGCTTGGATTCAGCTCCTGTGATTGATATGAGTTCAAGTGAGGAGGACATGGCAGAAAAATATGAGCCGGCATGGCTTAGTGACTGGACTAGTAACCAGGATGAGGAGATGGACGTGACAAAGGAAGACAGACCTGATGTATTAGAATTGTCAGGACCTTTGACCTCCTCTGGTTCCTTATCTGATCAACAGCCGGGAATGGCTGACAGGGAAGTTTTGAGAGAGTGTTCTAGTGGGATGAGAACTTGGAAAATTTGTGGTTAAATGTAAGGTACAGAAGACGTTTGAGAAGGCAAACTCAGCTGGAACGAAGGAGGAGGGCGAGTCAGTAAATTAGCACGTTGCCTCAAAGGACACAGCTGGGCTGGTAAAATTTGCCAGGAACAAAGTGACTTATTGAGTGAGGACGTTACAGCAAGAAGCTCTGAGACTTGAGATTTATTGCCAGGACTAGTTTGCCGGACAGAGTAAAGATTTATGCTATGGAATGAGATTTCTGCCAGCCGTTATCTTGTAAGACTTCTTTCTGTTTGATTTAATTTTGAAACGGCTGCTTTCTGTTTTGTTCATTTGAATTTTGAAGGGGAGTCATAACATTATTGTTTCTGGCCACAAACAAACCATCCTTAAAGCAAGATGGATTCAAATCAACTGCAGCATTTGGTAGAGCAGCAACAACAACCAATTAACCAGCTACTGCAAAGCAATGTGACGCTTCAGAATCAGGTAACACAATTGCTGAATTATGTTTCCAGCTTACCAAGCCCTGCTGCTGTTCCCCCTGTCCCTCCTGTGAGGAAAAGCCCAGTATCCATGCCGGAGAAATTTTCTGGGCAAATGGACAGGTTCCCAGCATTTATGGGTCAATGCCAATTGTTTATCTCTCTGAGGCCTGAAGACTTCCCAACCGACCCGTCTAAAGTAGGATTTGTGATCAGTTTATTAACTGGGCAGGCTGCTAATTGGGCTACTCCTTGTTATTTCAAGATAGCCCGTTGTTGAACAATTTCCAGGGTTTTCTCCAACAAATGAGAGTGATGTTTGAGAACCCAATTAAGATACAAACTGTGGACAGATAGTTACGGGACATTAATCAGGGGAAAGCGTTCCCTGCAGGAATATGTTGCAGAATTTTGCTTGCTGTGTATGGGCTCTAACTGAACGAACGCTCATATGGCTGCATTCCAGGAAGGCTTGTCTGATGCCATCAAGGATGAGCTGGTTCATGCAGAGCGGGCTTTAACTTTGGATGCATTGATAGTTCAGTGCTTACGAATTGAAGCTCGTTTACAGCAACGTGGACACAAACGGCTCGTTATGGAACCATCTTCGTTTTCTCGTGCACAACCCACACCACTGAGAGTTTTCCAACCCACAGTTAATGCTGAGGAGCCTATGGAGTTAGGCGCACTCCGCCCTCGCTTAATGGTGCGAGAACATTCAAGAAGGTTCCAGGAAGGCTTGTGCCTTTATTGCGGGGTCCGGGACATTTTGCAAATTCCTGCACTCAGAGAAGGACTCGCAGACCTGTGCCTAAAACCACTCCTGGCCCGTTGGGAAAGCAGGGTAGGCCCGACCTTCGGGAAACCCTAGGTCGGGCACATCTTACACCCCCATCCCAAATTGCCGAAGTAAATCCTGGTCCTCCTTGGCATTTACTTTTGGACACTCGTATCTTTTACAGTCTCAGAAGGAAGGAATTCGCCGTTGCGCTGGTGGATTCAGGGGCTACAACCAGCTTTATGGACTGTGCTTTTGTTAAACATTTTGGAATTCCTTTGATTCCTGTGAATCCACCCATTAAGGTGGAAACCATAGATGGGCGTGAACTCAAGTTGGGACCCATTCGCTGCGCTACTCAGCCAGTGCGCATGCTTATTGGGGATCATGAGGAGGCAATAAGTTTTCATGTCACCTCGAACCCCCATCTCCCTTTGGTGCTCAGAATGTCCTGGTTGCGTTTGCACGATCCGTTGGTGGCTTGGGCGCAGAACGCCATTTCTTTTCCAAGCCTACAATGTGTGGACCACCTGAGGCATGTTTGCGCTGGCCAAGATATCACCGCTCCTGCTGTCTCAATTTCTTCGGAGCTGTCGGACTTCTCCGATGTTTTCAGCGTTACTGATTCGCGTTGGCTCAAGGGTCGTTTCCAGTATTTAGTCGGGAGGAGAGTGGATGACTCGGAAATTTGCTCATGGATGGATGCATCTGCAGTTCATGCTCCAGACATCATTCGGGACTTTCATGAACGTTTCCCTTCGAAACCGCATCCGGATCGTCAGACCCGGGGGAAGGGCCCTGCGGTGAGGGATAGTGTTGTGGCTCCGGGCTTGGATTCAGCTCCTGTGATTGATATGAGTTCAAGTGAGGAGGACATGGCAGAAAAATATGAGCCGGCATGGCTTAGTGACTGGACTAGTAACCAGGATGAGGAGATGGACGTGACAAAGGAAGACAGACCTGATGTATTAGAATTGTCAGGACCTTTGACTTCCTCTGGTTCCTTATCTGATCAACAGCCGGGAATGGCTGACAGGGAAGTTTTGAGAGAGTGTTCTAGTGGAGATGAGAACTTGGAAAATTTGTGGTTAAATGTAAGGAACAGAAGACGTTTGAGAAGGCAAACTTAGCTGGAACAAAGGAGGAGGGTGAGTCAGTAAATTAGCACATTGCCTCAATGAGTATAAAAGGACACAGCTGGGTTGGTAAAATTTGCCAGGAACAAAGTGACTTATTGAGTGAGGACGTTACAGCAAGAAGCTCTGAGACTTGAGATTTATTGCCAGGACTAGTTTGCCGGACAGAGTAAAGATTTATGCTATGGAATGAGATTTCTGCCAGCCGTTATCTTGTAAGACTTCTTTCTGTTTGATTTAATTTTGAAATGGCTGCTTTCTGTTTTGTTTGTTTGAATTTTGAAGGGGAGTCATAACACATAGTTGAGGTCTTTTTGAAGGGTAACAGTATTGTCTGTGGTGTTGAATAGCTTTACATCATCAGCAAAGAGAATGCAGTTGCTCTTGTTATGATCACAGAGGTCATTTATATAGAGTATGAAAAGAGTTGGTCCTAGAACACTGCCTTGGGGGCCACCACTGTTGACAGGTACAGAATTTGATAGGACACTCCCAATTCTGACCATTTGTTGTCTGTTTGACAGGAATGCTTCTATCCAGTTATGCAGGTGTCTAGAGATATCGTAAGATTTTCGTTTTAGGAGTAGTTTGTCGTGTGCCACTGAATCAAAGGCTTTACAGAAGTCTATGTAGATTGTGTCTATTGCTTTGCCCTGATCGAGTTGTGTAGTCCATATGTTTTTGCAGTGTAAGAGTTGGAGATTACAGGATAGTTTTTTTCTGAAACCAAATTGTTTATTAGAGAGTAGGTTGTTTGTCTCTAAGTGGAGGATAATGGATTGGTTAATAATTGATTCCATGACTTTACAGGTGACGCAGCATAAAGAGATTGGTCTGTAATTTTCAACTAGGCTGGGGTCTCCCTTTTTGAAGATGGGGGCTGACCATGATTTGTGACCATAGTTTTGGCAAGGAGCTGGTCCTGAAAGATTTTTCAAAGATTATGCTTAGAGGTTCGGTTATGGCAGTGGATAGCTTTTTAAAGAAGTAGGCACATATTCCGTCTGATCCAATAGATAGAGATGGTTTTAGATTGCATAGTGCTTTTTCAACATTGTCTTCTGTAAAATTGATATGTATTAGATCATTGTAGTTGTCTGTGGTTCAACTAGGAAATACTGGGCATAATCCATTGCTGTTTACAAATACTGAGCCAAAGAGTTGGTGGGAGCTTCTCCGTGGCTTTCTATTACGTGATGAAGGTGTTTCTGTATTAGGACCAAAACCAAGAATGATATGTCATGATTCTTCCAAGCTGAGTTTTTTTTTAAATTGTTTCACCCTATAGACAAAATCTTACCAGAAATCTCT
Organism: Pseudonaja textilis; assembly: GCF_049901715.1. NCBI lineage: Eukaryota > Metazoa > Chordata > Lepidosauria > Squamata > Elapidae > Pseudonaja > Pseudonaja textilis. The sequence goes on along the minus strand of NC_141998.1, from coordinate 12,930,215 downwards.
ACTACATGTATCTACAAGTTTGTGAACTATTTCTCCCACATAGAAGATCAGGAGTGAGTTGTCTCCTTCTCTGAAACGTACACCTTCTCTCCTAGAAATCCACCTCCTTATTACATTCCATTACATCCTTTTCTAGAAAGTAATGATTCCTTTGGAATGGTGAATTATATGTAGAATCTTCAAAGATGTCTTATCTGCTGCGGCTTGTTCTTTTTTATTGTACTTTATGTAATAATTTTTAAATCAATTATTTCAAAGTATTTTGGAGTTTTGATGGTTGTTTCAGCACACTGAGCATTATATTTCACAGAAATGAGCTAGAATATGCCCTGCTTTGATAAAAGGAATAGATAATAGTAAAAATACATTTTGCTGAAAACATATTTAAGATCTAAGACACATCCAGCATTACTTACTAAGCCTTAGCCTGTTACCCATAAAAATTCATGCAAACCAGATCTGCAGGAGATTGTGTGGCCTGTTCCTTCTTTCTAATCAGTGCATGCAATTTTTATGCCCAACATAAAAATACATCATCCTTTTGTGGTAGGATGAAACATTTCAGTCTCTTTTCCATCACATTCTAAAATTAGGAAACTTAGCTTTCAATGTTATTAATATTTGAGGCATTGCTTATAAGATTTTGTTCAAATTTCAAACATAACTTGTTCTATGGCATCTCAGTAAATCTGAGACTGCAGTTATCTTTTATGTGTATTTCACAGTAATTTTATTTTGTAGTTTATGGCTTAAAAAGAGAAAAATGTATACATCCTGGGATAAAATATATGCACATTTTTTAAAAAAGCAATTAATCAAAATAAATGTAATAAAGAACAGTGTTTTGTACATTTTTAAAAAGTACAGTCACTGAAAAACAGCTTAGAGCAGATATGTGAATGGATTTAAATATATATATATATTTAGACAGATTCTTTTTCTTAAAAATTCACTCTTGCTTTACAGTACACATACTCTGCCTTTTGGAGCATAAAAATCTTTCCATAATGTACTAGTATTTTGTTTTTCCCCATTAATTATGGGTGCTATCTTAATGATAATTGACAAATTGTTATTCTATACAATGGTTCTGTAATAAGGATGCAATAAGGTGAGGGCTGAGGGGAATTATTCATTACTAGATTTTTAAAGGAAAAATCTCCTAAATCATCCCTTATATCTGGATGCTTGCAGATAGTCCTTGGTTGTGAGTTTATATGGACATCTTTTGGAAAAGAGTTGGTAGGATCAAAACAACAGAACCAAAAACAACAGAATGGAACAAAACCATTCTTTAGGTTGCCTAATTTATTTTATCTGTCATCCCTTAGGAGCTCATAATGAACTGTGAATGAAGCCAATGATCCAGAAGCCAGATTTTCATAAAATGGCATAATCTGGAGCAGTTCCACCTGAGAACCAGTGCTAATTACTGAATGTCCTTGGCTCGTAAAAGAAACTTGAGAAAAGCTTCATTAGCACTAGCTGCTGAGTGATACCCAAACTGTTGCCCTGACAGAATGCCATTTGCTTACTCACCTAATTAAAACTGTGTGCAAAAAGAAATCCCCATGTATGCCAATCTTAGTAAATTAGCCATCTGTAATACAAAGCCCAAGCCCTTTGGTGCATCTTTCTAAGTGTCTCCTATTAGCAGTTGTGTTGTAGAGCGGCGGAGGAATGAGGCTGAGCCAGAGTGAAACGTAAAAGGCTTTATTGCAATGAATAAAGGGTTGCCGCGTCTGCTTCCTAACTAGGCAGGTTAGCTGGCGGCAACGGGGCTGGCACTGCTCGACAGCTGCCTTTTATAGCCGGCTGTCAAACGGTGCCAGCCAATGGGAGTGGCTGGTGCTCCCGCTCAAACAGCGGACCTGGTTGGGGACTCCAACCAGTCCCAAAGACATAACACTCCTTTCCCCCAGCTGGGAGCATGCGTAGTCCTTCAGGTAAGCTGGTTGTCTGCGCTGGCGGCACGAACATCGCAACCCGGGCATGCTGCTGTCTGGTGTCAAGTCCTTGCCCCCAGGGATCGTCTCGGAGGTTGTTGGGGAGTGGGCTCGGTCCGGTGTGGTGCTCTGTGAATCAGGTAAGTCCCCCTGTTCGGGCTGACCTTGGCGAGTCGCTTGGTCCGGCCGGCAGACAGGTTCGCTTGGCGGCTGGTTCGGTGTCCCTTGTTGGTAGCTCGGGCCCTCCAGCAAACTCTCTTGGTCGATGGGGTAGATCGGGTCTTGCAGGGAGCTTCCGTCTGGGTAGGATGGTACCGGCAGTGAGTCCTCGGTGCTAGGAGGTTGGGCTGGGTTGGTATCAGTTGTGCTTCTCCATTGCCTTCTGAGCTGGTCCACGTGTCTATGCCACAGGCGTCCATCTTCCAGGAGGACCCTGTAGGATCTAGGACCTGTGACTGACACAACTTGACCTGGTACCCACAGAGGATCCCCTGCATAATTCCTGGCGTACACCAGGTCATGCAGGGCAAAGTCCCTGACCAAACTGTCAGATCCTAAAGGGGTGTCTGGGCAGTAGTGGGGGTGCAACCTGTCCAGGGTGGTCCTAAGGCATCTCCCCATCAAGAGCTTGGCAGGGGATTTATTTGTAGCGGTGCATGGCGTCGTATGTTGGCTCAGGAGGTAACGTGACAGTTTGGAGTGCCAGTTTTCCTGGCCAAACCTGGCAAGTGCCTCTTTTGCTGACCTGACTGCCCTCTCAGCCATCCCGTTGCTAGCGGGGTGAAAGGGGGCTGTAAGGATGTGTCTGATGCCCAAGTTGGCAACGTACATGCTAAACTCACATGACGTGAACTGGGGGCCATTGTCAGACACCAGCATGTCAGGGAGCCCATGGGTAACGAAGAAGCGGGTCAGAGCCTTAACAATTGCTTGGGTGGTTGTCGAGGGTAGTAGGGCCAAGTCTATCCATTTGGAATAAGAGTCTACTACAACCAAGAAGGTCCTGCCATGTACTGGTCCAGCCAGGTCAATGTGCAGGCGAGACCAAGGACCACTAGCACTCTCCCACTTGGTAGGCGTAGCTGCTGGTGGGGCAGCCCTGGTTTCTTGGCAAGGTTGGCATGAGCTTACCCAGCTGGCGATTTGGGCATCCATGCCGGGCCACCAAACGTAGCTGCGGGCCAGAGCCTTCATCCTTACGATGCCCGGGTGGCCCTCGTGAAGTACCTTCAGGATGGGTACACGAAGAGTGGCTGGGATGACTACCCTTGTCCCCCACAACAGACATCCTTGTAGTTTCGACAATTCCTGCTTACGGGTTTTGAAAGGAGCAAAGTCAGCAGTGTATTGTGTTTCCGGCCACCCCCTTCCCACCCAGTCCATAACTTGGGCAATTATTCTGTCTTTTTTTGAGTGCGCAGCAATGTCCTCGGCTGTAACCGGCAATTTAAGTTCATTAACTTCAAAAATGGCATGAACAGGTGCTGGGTCTTCGACTGGGACTGGTAGGGGGCAGCGACTAAGGGCATCGGCGTGACTCAAGTTTTTTCCAGGGCGATGCACCAACTTGAATGAATAAGGGGCCAGGAACAAAGTCCACCTGGTCATTCTAGGTGATAGTACCTGCGGGGTTTGCTTATCCCCTGATAACAGCCCCAGGAGTGGTTTATGGTCAGTTATAAGTTCAAAATGGTGCCCAAACAAAAATTCATGAAACTTTTTAACTGCAGCAACCGCAGCCAGGGCCTCTTTATCTATTTGGCTGTAGTTCCTTTCTGCAGTAGAGAAGGTCCTAGAGAAGAAAGCAATTGGTGCCTTGGAACCGTTGGGAAGCCTGTGGCTCAGAACAGCCCCAATCCCAAAGGGGGATGCATCAGCAGCTAGGACCAGGGGAAGTCGTTGATCATATTGGATTAAAACTGCATCAGATGTGAGTAAGGACTTGACTGACTTGAAGGCATGGGCTTCTTTGGGTCCCCATGCCAGGGGGATTCTTTGTCTAACAGTCTGTGTAAGGGTTCAGCAATAGATGCTTTGTGCGGGAGAAATGAAGCGTAAAAGTTTAGTAGCCCCAGAAAGGCTTGGAGTTCCGTCTTGTTAGTTGGAGTGGGTGCCTCATGGATAGCCTTTACTTTGGATTCGACTGGGTGAATGCCAGAGGCATCTATCCTATACCCCAGAAAGTCCACTTGCCTAGTGGCAATGGCGCACTTCTCCCTTTTAAGTTTGAGGCCATGCTGCCTAAACTTCTCTAGGACTGCTCTGACCCTCTGTATGAGCTGAGGTCTGTCAATTGCTGAGACTAAAATGTCATCGAAGTAAGGGACAACCCCTGGGAGACCTTGGAGAATCCTTTCCATGAGGGATTGGAATATACCCGGGGCTACACTTACGCCGAATTGGAGGCGTTTGCACTTGAATGCCCCTCTATGTGTGACTATGGTTTGTAACTCAGCTGTCTTATCATCCACAGGGAACTGTTGGTATGCCTGGGACATATCTAATTTGGCAAAGATGGTGCCCGGTTCGAAGGTGTGTAACAGGTGTTGAATAACAGGGACAGGGTAGGCGCTGACCTGTAGATAACGATTGAGGGTGGTCTTATAGTCTGCGCAGATTCTTAAACTGCCATCTTTCTTGAGTGGGGTGACTATGGGGGTCTCCAATTTGGCAAAGTCAGTTGGTTCTAACACCCCTTGCTTTAGTAACTTATCTAATTCTAAATCTAACTTGGGACGGATGGCGAAAGGCACTCTGCGTGGCTTTAGGTGAAGAGGAATTGCCTGGGGGTCCACAGAGAAGGAGATGGGGGTGCCAGAATAACAACCCAGCTCGCTGCTAAAAACATCAGAGTAATCTGAGAATAGGGCGTCTACGTCAGAAGTTGAGACAGCATGGATCCCAGTTACACTAAGGCCGAGGGAGGGGAACCAATCTAGCCCCAACAGACTGGGGAGGGCACCATTAACAACCACCAAAGGCAAATGGCCTTTAAAGGCTTGGAATTGAACTAAAAACTTGCCTTTCCCGAGGACAGGGATGTTCTTGCCCTGGTAGTCCCGCAGTGTCAGGTGGCATCTCTGCAGCTTCTTCTTTGCAAATCTGGGATGAATCTTCTTTAGGGTTTCCCAGGAGATGATTGAAAGTGCAGATCCCATGTCTACTTCCATCCTGCAGGGCTTACCTTCTAAAGAAACAGAAATACTGATTTTATTAGGAGTCTGGAAAGTTTGGTTAGCGTGGTAGCAGGTATAGCAGTCCTCCACTTGCCTTTGGAAATTAGTAGGTGGTGGAGGTCTTTGAGGAAAGGTTCGCCCTGCTTGGAAGATTCTAGCGAGGTGGCCTTTCTTTTGACAATTCAGACAGATGGCGTTCTTAAACCTGCAGGATGCCCTAGAGTGGGAGCCCCGCAAGCTAGGCAAATGGGAGGTTGCTTGGGGCGAAGTTGTTTCTCTGCCCTGCTCCTACCTGTGAAGGCTTTTGTTGCTTAAGGCGGTTAATGTCTGTTGAGTCTATGGGGTCTTCTTCAAGGGAAACTTCCTCTGAATGAATAGTGGAACTGCTGGGTTTTACAGGAGTTCCTTGAATTTCAGCTGCTGATTGGGCAGAGAGCTCAGCAGCTTGGGCTTCCTCCACGGCTAAAGCTAGGTTTAAGTCCTTTTTTGCTAGCAAACGTCTTTGAAGCCTAAGGTCTCTAACCCCACAGACGATCTGGTCTAATAACATGTCTTCTAGGTAGTCTCTGAAACCACACTGTAAGGCAGCTGTCCTCAGAGCTGCCATGTACTCATTAATTGACTCTCCCTCAGCCTGCCTTCTAGTTCTGAAAGCATATCTCCTGGCTATCTGGGATGGTTTAGGAGAGTAGTGGTTGGAGAGGATCTCTTGGAGTTCATTCCAAGGTATGCTCCTGATAGCGCAAGGGGCGACTAGTGCTGTAGCGGTGTCAAAAACCGCAGCCCCACAGTAGCTGAGGAAGTAGGATTTTTTCCTGTGTTCAGCAGCATCTGCTAAACCGATGGCATCGAGGAAGTAGCTGAAACGGTTTTTGTATGAGTCCCACGTTTCCTCGGCTGGCTTGAATGGTGGGAATGTCAGATTGGCATTCATTTTTTGAAGCGGCAGGGTTCGTCCCCTTCAGTCGTGATTCAAAATTCACGCTCCTAGAAGAGCGCTTGCGGCTGCACTTATCAGGTGGTGTCTGTCTCTCCGGCTACGGAGGCTTTTTGAATTTCGCGCCCTTTGTGAGCGCCGGCGGCTGCGGCTTCAGTGCCCGTGGCTTCGCTCTTAGTGACTACAGCTCAAAAGCTACGGAGGCTTCTTTGAATTTTGTGCTCTTCGTGAGCATCGGCGGCTGCGGCTTCAGCGCCCGTGGCTTCGCTCTCAGTGACCACAGCTCCTCTGAATTGCACGTCTGGCAGCCTTCGATCGCATCCCGCCCTCGTCGCCAGTGTTGTAGAGCGGCGGAGGAATGAGGCTGAGCCAGAGTGAAACGTAAAAGGCTTTATTGCAATGAATAAAGGGTTGCCGCGTCTGCCTCCTAACTAGGCAGGTTAGCTGGCGGCAACGGGGCTGGCACTGCTCGACAGCCGCCTTTTATAGCCAGCTGTCAAACGGTGCCAGCCAATGGGAGCGGCTGGTGCTCCCACTCAAACAGCGGACCTGGTTGGGGACTCCAACCAGTCCCAAAGACATAACAAGTTGCTTTTCAACTGAAGACTGCATTAAATTCATTTCCTGTACTGCCAGCAGCCAGAAAAGCTCAGGAATCCAGACAATAGGTTGTCGGGGCAAATTTAAAAATAGAAATTAGGAATCAGCTTTTCTTTCTGTCTGATTACTATCATGTTCAGAGTGAGGCTGGTTTCCCTCTTATGTACCTGACTTATTGCATTTGGAAGAAAAGTGTAGATCAGTTGTGCATCCTGTTTCTTCTACTGCTTTAGCACTTGTGAAATCTCCAATTCAATCTGTTCTGTGTCTACTCAAATAAATGTCATTGAATTCTGTTCCAGGTGCATGTGCAAAAATGCAACCCCCTGCAGCATATACTGAAGGCCCTTGTTCTGGATTTTTGCCAATGACAGCTATGCATGCTTTCTTTGCTATTGGGTGCTTATGTTTCATAGACGTTAGATCTTTGTTGAAAAAGAATGTCCTGTTCTTGGAATATGACCCTCTAAGACAGGGGTGTCAAACTCGATTTCATCGAGGGCTGCATCAGGGTTGTATTTTGACCTCAGGGGGCCAGGATGGCATGGCCAAGATGGGTGTGTTCAGTTCAACATCACTCATGTTGGGGGCCTGAGTACTCTGCCAGAGAAAACGGGCTTGTGAGTTCCATTTTTGGCTGTGATGGCCTCCTGCCGTCCTCTGCTGGTGAAAACAGTGCTCAGGGAGGTCCATGTGAGCTCCGTTTTCGCTGGCAGAGGCACCATGGGCTGGTTCTTTGCAGTTTCCGGGGCAGGCCCATGGGCCAGCTCTAAGTGGGCCTTGAGTTTAACACCCCTGCTCTAAGAGTCTTGTGTTCCTAATTTTCCTACTTTTAGCATTTGTGTTCAGAGTATTGCAGCGTAAATTCAGTGCCAGAAAAGTAAACACAGATGACTGAGGCTTTATTTAACTTCTTTATAAACATGTAAAGTAAACTTTACAATACCAGTTGTAGATTTCTCCAACATGGAGCAAACTCAAACAGAAGCAGACATGTTACAGGTTCAGAGCAGAATAGCAACTCAGGAGCTCAGAAACAGACATCAGTTTCACTTTAGTTCAGCAGGCAGTTTCATTTTCAATAGACAGACTCTGAGCTTAACATAGCTTCAGAGCTGCAGAGCTTAATATAGAGCCACACCTAGGCTGCTTCTAGTTTCAGTTTCCAAACAGTCCTTATTGGCTGACTTAGTTGCTATGCCTATTAATTGGCTGACCTTGTTACCATGCTCTATTCCAGTTCAAGAATATACTCTGTCCATTTCCTTTCCTTTCAATTATATCTTCTCCCTGGTCTCAGAATATCTTTTCTCCTCAGCCCCTGTATTTTCAGTGCTAATTCAGAGCTCATAACTTTCCAGCATCCTATTTTTGACGATGTCTGGTCTGAATCAGTTCAGGATACTTGCTTGCAGGATCTCATAGCAAATGCTTTCTTGTACCACAACTCCCTGGCAAGGAATAAATCAGGCTGTCCTGAGTCCCTTTAGGCAGGAATCATTAGTGGCCATTAAAAATGTTCCTCCATTCATATGTTGACTGGCTATATACAAATAAATTTAGCTATAGCTTCACTTATTGTAATGCTGTGGTTTTATTAGACAGTGACTATATTTGGACATGCGAGGTAATACTGGAATATGGCTATACTGGAGTCATGATAGCAGTGTTCCAATATTTGAGGGGGTTCCTACAAAAGATGAGGGTGTCAAATTATTTTTCAAAGCACCAAAAGGCAAGATGAGAAACAATGGATGGAAACTAACCAAGGGGAGAAGTAACCTAGAGCTAAGGAGAAATCTAACAGTGAAAACGATAAGTGGAACAGCTTGCCTCCAGAAGTTGTAGGTGCTATATCATCACTGGAGGCTGTCAAAAAGAGACTAGACAACCATTTATCAGAAATGGTATAAGGTCTCCTGCTCAAGCAGTGGGTTTGACTAGAAAACTTCCAAGATCCCATCCAATTCTATTATTCTATGTTTTATGTAATTAGAATGTGGAATTCCATTTTGCCCAGTCGTGCAGGAATCTGATGCTCTAAACCAATGGTTTCAAACTCAATTTCATTGAGGGCCACATCAAGGTTGTGTTTGACCTCAGGGGGACCAGCGTGGGGGTTGCTGAGGTAGGTGTGGCCAGGGTGGTCATGGCCAACTCAATATCACTTGTGTCATCTAACATATTTCTTGTTTCTTTTGTTTCTTCTTTGGTTACTATCTACCACTGCAGTAAGTCTGTTTAAACATGTAGGAAAGTGAAGCTGAATTTATGGCCCCAAGTTAAGCTTGACAGATTTATTACAACCTTAACCCTGATAAGTGCTGCTGTTTGTGAAGGCAAGACAGTATCTATAACGTCAGTCTGCATTGAGTTTACTTAATAAGATCTGTCTATTTCTAAACTATATTTCTTTATGTGTTTGTGTAGGAAAATAGCATACTGCTTTCTAAATTGGAAATATTAACGCCAGGATCATTAGCCCAACTATTTTTCTCAGATATTAACCACAAGGCTTCTAACTCAAAACTTACTGGACTGAGTAAATTCAGAAGACGTGTTCAGGTGTTCAGTCAGCCATGCAATTCAGCAGATAAAAAATTCAGACCTCTTCAATTTACATATCAAATCAGGGTAATCAAACCTAAACAGTTTATATGAATTACAAATATAACAAGGTCAGATTCAAATTTTATCAGAGTGTTATAAATATTCCTTACAATTTCATCATTGATCCAAATATTCTAAGAGACTATCTTACAGAGAAAAAAAATGAGTGAATATACTAATGATATCATTATGTGATATACACCAAAATATAATGATGACAATGAATTTTTTTAAAAAATAGTTAAATCCAGAATTATGTTCAGTAATAATTTGTTTTCTTTTAGTATATGAAAAGGTATGCATATCTATGCCTCGAGTCCATTTTGACTGCTGGAAACTGCCTGGATATTTCCCTGCAGTTTTCTTGGCAAGGTTTCAGAAGTGGTTTACTATTGCTTGCTTCTTAGGGCTAGAGGATGTGACTGGCCCAAGGTCATCCTATTCACAGGACTGGAACTCATAGTCTTCTGGTTTCTTTCTGTTGAAAGTCAAGGACCACCTATATAAGGAGATTAGAACAATTTAAAAATGTAATACTATTGTTTGGACACTACTTTTAGATATACATTGTTATTCAGAGACTTTGTCAGGGGGAAAGCAGTTGTTTCAGAATAAAGTAATGCCACTTGATTTCAGAGGTGGGACTGAACTGGTTGTTAACTTTTTGTGCAGTTCAGAGAACCAGCTGATTGCACCACTGGCTGGCCCCGCCCCTACCACCCCTCACCTCCCAGCTACTCCTTATCTCACCTCGCTCACCTTGAGTCATGCCCGCAGCCCAACTGCTCTCTGGTTCTTGCCTGCTCCTGCTCCCTGTCTGCTTGCCTGCTGTCACCACTCAGACTCAGCTGCTCTCGCTCCTTGCCCACTTACCTGCCATCGCCTGCTTAATTTTTGGTAAGTTGCTTTGAGTACAAGGATTGTGAGACCCTTCCTCGCTTGCCTGACATCACTGCTCACCCAGACCATGTGGTGGCCCAGGCCCAGCTGCTCCCACAGTGAGAGCGCCATGTTGGGACCAAGTCAGTGTGGTGAAGTGCAGTCATGCAGCCCCGAGACATCTGCCCACCTGCAAGAAAGGAGCGCCACCACCAGGCGCTGGCTTTGTTGGGGCAGGCCACTCGGGCTGGTGGAGGCACATGGAGACTTTGGAGCCCCTTGAGGCCTTCAGGATGGATCAGATCATCCAAGGCTTTGCTCCTTGGTGGGGGGGCTGTGTGAGAGCCAGGCCTGAAAGGCAGCCAAACCTCACCATCCACTCCAAGGCGGCCTGCCTTACTTTCCAGCCCATGGGGCTCACAATGCCAATGGCAACCTGTGCCTGGAACATCCCCTTGGCCTAGGACAAAAGAAAAGACCCCAATCTTTACACAGGGGAAGGGGAAGGGAAGGGTTTTTTGGCTCAGGAGCATTGCTCGCACATGCCCCTTGCCGCCTGTCTCTCCCCCTTTGTGGCAGAGCAACTTCTCCATTACAGGGTATTAGCCAAGAGGAAGCAGCTGGAGCAGGGTGCAGTGGGGAAGCCTTACGCAAAATTGCATGGGCCTGGGAGGTGAGTTGGCGATCCTAGCTGCCTGGCTCAGAGGAGGCTTGTGGGAGCCTTGCTGGATGCTTACACGGTACCTCCGGTAGCAATGGAAGGCAGAGACACTGGGGGGAGGGAGAGAGGCAATCCCAGCTGCCTGGATCATCAGAGCACATGTCCATTTAAGCAAGCATCCAGCAAGAATCCATCAGTACTGGTGCTTGGATCACCTGCCTCCTCCATGCCTCTGCCTCTACCTGCTGCTGTTACCATTGCACAAGCCTCCCATGAGAAAAAACAGGGAAAAGCAAAGCAGCTGGCTGCAGAGCTGCAGAGCTGCCTGCTTCAGGAAGCAGCCCAACAAACAGAAGTCCTGCACCCAGAAAGACATGGGCCAAAGTCATTCTGTGCTGAGGCAGAGGCCAAACAAGCACCAGCACAGAACCAGCACAGATTGCCTGCTTATTGATCTTGGATGGTTGTGGCGCTGGGCACGGGGCTTCTGTTTGTTGGGTTTGGGATGGCATTTGGGACTGGCCAGCTGAGGACAGCACCCTTCTAGCAGGGCCTTGCCCTGGCAAAGTGGAAAGGCAAAGCAGAAGCAGGTGGGGGCTGCACAGGGTTCTTCCAATGGCTTCCTCAGCCCCAGCGCTTCTTGGACGCGGTTTCACATGGGTCTGCTCACCTAGCACAGTCGAAATCTTAAATCTGACTACCATTCCAGTCAGCCATTCCTTTGTTTTTACTTACATACACATCTATACACCTGCTTTCTGGCTCTGTTCTCTGCTGCACATGCAGGGCAAGAAAAGTAGTCTATGGGACTATGGTAAAAAAAATCATTCAGACCTTCCAACTTCTCATGAAAAAAAATCATGTGAAGTTGGAAGGTTTGCACTTTTTTTTTAATTGTAGTCCCACAGACTACTTTTCTTGCCCTGTATGCGCAACAGAGAACAGAGATGGAGAGAAGGTTAGTGAAAGGATGTGGCTCCCTTGGGGTGGAGTATGTGGAGTGGATGAAGGATCTCTCTCTCTCTCTGTGTGAGTGCATGTGTGTGAGAGAGAACATCTCTCTCTCTCCCTCTCTCTCTCTCTCTCTCCCTCTCCCCCCCTCTCTCTCTCACACACACATGGGGATGGGGGAGACAGAGACACAAAGAGACAGAGAAGTTGGAGCTTTCTTTCTTTTCTTCCTGCCCTGTCTACCAGAGTCACCTGGATTTCCTCCCCAGCCCCACCTGACCCATACAGGCACCACCCACGCAAGTGACATAGAGTTGGCCATGCCCACTCAATCACAGTACCCCCACAGCCATTCCCACCCAACTGGTCATTAGGAAGAACTGGTTGTTAAATTATTTGAATCCCACCACTGCTTGATTTGAAGTGTTCATCTCTTGACGGAGCACTCATTTCCTTCTAAATATACATTTCTCATCACTAGTGATTTTTAGGACCATTAATTAATGAGTAGATTATTATTTATATTATTAATATATTTTATCTAAAGACAAAGTAATATATCCACGATGTTAACTCTTCCCCCTTCCCCCCCCCCAGACATTTTTATATTAATTGAGATAACCATTCTTCAGCTCCCCCCGCCTCATTAACATAATTTCCTGAACAAGTATTCAACTCAACTGTTATCAGCAATGTATCACATATTTTTGATAATCACTCTTCATTGGCCTTTATTTGCACATACTTCTTTACTGTATTATGTATGAATCTTAGCATTGAAAGGTAGCTGAGTCTGCTGCATTTCACTTGAGGAAAGTCAGAGATTATTTTCTGAAGTTTTCTGTACACTCTAAATTAGTTTATAGAATCAGGAACCCCCACTGCCCAACTTTTCATTTTTATGTATTTGATTACTTGCCCTGATGCCATGTGATTGCAATATAAATAGGAAAAGAAATTTGCCTGATTCTCAAATTTTGTAATTTTTTTTTTGTTGGAAAGATGCTCTTTTGGCATACTACAGATAATTTGCATGTCTGGCAGCTTGCTTTCTTTGGCACAAGTAGCTGATATCTGTAAACATTGGATGTTCTTTCTCCTCTTGCTTCTATTTCTGTCATGCTTCTTTTTCTATTCCCATTTGGAGTTTGCAAAAAGCACCTGAAGGACTCTCAGATTGTGAGGAACAAACTCTAAGTGGACTTTCATGTGTTTTGCACTGAGGAAAGGCTTCTAGCAATTCTTCCATAAAGCCCAGATCGGTAGATAGTTGCAGTGATGGTTGTCCTTCTGGAACTCTGTCCCATCTCCACACAGGATCTCTGGAGCTTAGTCAGAGTGACCATTGGGTTCTTGGTCACTTCTCTTACTAAGGCCCTTCTCTCCCGATTGCTCAGTGTGATGACCCATAGTCTCTCAAAATAACCCAAAACATACATTAAAGTCCAATAATGCCTTCAACTTAACTTCACTGTTTTATCAGGCACAGTTTAAAGTCACAAAAGTAAATAATGAGGCAAAAAGAAAACCAAAACAAACCGCATTGACGAGAGTTCCGAAGCAAGCCAAGACAATTAATCATACATTCCAGGAAGATAACCAAGGAAAGTCCATGGGAAGAACGTCAGCAAAGATAAACCTCTTTCAAAGTAAACACTAAACTTTGACTCCAGCAATTCTGACTACGCAGTTACAAACTTATATACATAGCTCCCAGCTGCAAGCCATGAGGAAGATTGGGCGTTGGTCTTACCTGACATGCCATTTCTCTTTGAGCTGCAAGGATTATCCAGAGAGTGGGAAGTGCTCCAGTCTGCGTTGCTGTAGGCTGAGCTTAATTACTGAGGAACGCTCTGCCCTCCATCAGGTGGCTTCCTTGTAGCGTTCCCCAGTTTATGCAAAGTCGAGATGGAAGAGAAGGTCGTACTCTCATCTTACTAGACTTAAGGGTTCATTGGCCAAAACAAGACCCCACCAGATGGTGAAAGGATAAGGGTGGGGCTGGATGATCCTTGCAGCTCGAAGAGAAATGGCGTGTCAGGTAAGACCAATGCCCATTCTCCTTAGAGCTGCCCGGATCATCCAGAGAGTGGTGCATACCAAAGCTTGGCTGTCCTACGGGAGGGACTCTGTCTGGTGTGGAGGCCTCTGTGGGTCCTCGATGACCCTCTGAAGGACTCGTCTGCCAAACGAGGCCTCCGCCGAGGCAAATATGTCGATCTTATAATGCCTAATGAAGGGAGATGGGGAGGCCCAGGTGGCGGCCTGACAAATATCAGAGATTGGAGCCTGGGTGGCCCAGGCTGCCGAGGTAGCTGCACTTCTGGTGGAATGTGCAGTTATTCCGCTGGGTACTGGCAGAGCCTGAGACAAATAAGCCTTGGAAATAGTGGCTCTGATTCAGCGGCCGATGGTTGAAGGTGACATCTTATGGCCTAATGTCTTGGGTTGAAAGGAAAGGAATAGGGATTCGGACCTCCTAAAGGGTGGGTGCGCTTAATGTAAATGCGAAGGGCATGTCTCACGTCCAGGGTGTGCCACAGCTTCTCCCTCTCCTGCGAGGGATTGGGACAGAAGTTCAGGAGCATGAGTTCCTGTGCCCTGTGGAAGGTTGAGTTGACCTTGGGCAGAAAGGTAGGATCAGGCCGGAGGACCACCTGGTCAGCATGGAAGATGCAAAGGTCCTTTCTCACCGACAAGGCTGCGATCTTCGAGATTCGGCGAGCCGAAGTAATGGCCACCAGGAACATGACTTTGAATGTTAAGAATTGGAGGGTGGATTCCCTGAGAGGCTCAAAGGGGAGTTTAGTGAGGGACACAAGGACCTTATTGAGGTCCCAGGTAGGGTATCGGTGAATAGTAGGGGGGCACAGGTGAGTGGATCCCCTGAGGAATGCCCTAATGCGAGGGTGGTGAGAAAGGGACCCAAGGTTGTCACCAGCAATGACAGTCGAGAGGGCAGCGACTTGGCGCCTCAAGGTGTTAGGGGAAAGCCCTTTCCTCAGACCGTCTTGGAGGTAGTCCAAAACTTGAGCAATGGAGGGTGAAAGCAGGTTGACCTGGAAATTATGGCACCACTTGCAGAAACTATTCCATGTGGCATTGTATATTCGGTTAGTTGAGGGCCGCCTGGCGGCTAAAATAGTATCAATAACCTGGTCGGAAAGCTTCTCGTTTCTTAGCCATTCCCGCTCAACCTCCAAACGGTTAATTGGAGCCATTGGGGATCCGGATGTTGTAGGGGCCCCTGAGAAAGGGAGATCCTGTTCGGGGGGATTTTCCAGGGAGGGGCCACCGAAAGGTTGCGGAGGTCCGCAAACCATGGGCGCCTGGGCCAGTAGGGGGCCACCAGAAGTAGTTCTGCTCTTTCTTGGATCAGTTTCTGTATGACTCTGGGGAGTAAGGCTAATGGAGGGAATGCGTATAGAAGCCCTGGGGGCCAGGGGCAACGGAGGGCGTTGTAATTCTCGGCCCCGTGGGAAGGGTATCTGGAGAAAAACCTTGGGAGTTGTGTGTTGAGGGTTGGTGTGAAGAGGTCCACTGTGGGGAGACCGAAGATCATGGTCGCCTCCTTGAACAGGGACGGGTGGATGCGCCACTCGGACTGGTCCACTGTGGCCCTGCTCAGCCAGTCTGCTCAAGTGTTTGAGACCCCTGAGATGTGTTCTGCTTTGAGGGAGAGGAGATAGTACTCCGCCCAATGGCAGAGGCGCTCGGCCTCTCATCAATCGTATGGACTGGGTACCCCCTTGCCTGTTGACGTGAGCCTTGGCAGTGACGTTGTCTGCGAGTATAAGGACATGCCACCCGCATACCTGACAGAGGAAGTTGCGCAGGGCCAGATGGATGGCGTGGAGTTCCAACCAGTTTATACTGCATGCCTGCTCTGTCTGTGACCATCTGCCCTGTGTCGTGAGCGAGTGGATATGAGCGCCCCATCCGGACAGGCTGGCATCTGTGGTGAGGGTGAGGCATTGGGGCTCCTTGAAGCAATGACCCTTGTTGATGGCGGGATTGGTCCACCAGAGGAGAGATGTGAGGACCCTTGGAGGCACCTTAACCGTGGCCTTTGAATTGCTTCTGCCAGATCTTTGGAACGGGAGCAGGAACCACTGCAGGGATCTGGTGTGTAAACGGGCCCAGGGAACAATGGAAATGCATGAGACCATTTTACCTAGCAATTTAGACAATTCTAAGAGTGATACACTTTTTGATCGTCGGATGAGTTTGACAGAATCCTGGATGCTAAGGAACCTTTCCGAGGAAAGGAAGACCTTCCCCTTAACTGTGTCAATAATGGACCCCAAGTGAGATATCCAGGTAGACAGTAACAATTGGCTCTTTTGCCAATTTACTCAGAACCCATAGTCTTGGAGGGCAGAGAGAGTAGCTCTGGTGTCC
Organism: Pseudonaja textilis; assembly: GCF_049901715.1. NCBI lineage: Eukaryota > Metazoa > Chordata > Lepidosauria > Squamata > Elapidae > Pseudonaja > Pseudonaja textilis. Next base: position 12,914,054 of record NC_141998.1, on the reverse strand, counting down.
CTCTCTGTTTGGCATCTGGAGTGGGACAGGATGAGGATGTCATCCAGGTAGCACTGGAGACACACCGGACAGTTCCTGAGGTGAGCCGCTAGGGCCGCAAGGACCTTAGTGAAGGCTCTCGGGGCAGAAGCCAACCCAAAGGGGAGGGCCACGTATTGGAAGTGGCGATGATTGTAATAGAACCTGAGGAATTTGGAATGGGAGGGCCAGATTGGAATGTGAAGATACGCCTCTGAAAGATCTATGGAAGAAAGCCAGTCCCCCTGCCTGGTGCCCAATAAAATGGATTGTAAAGTGTGCATCTTAAACCTGCGGTGGATCAGGTAACGGTTAAGACGTTTTAGGTCTAGAATTGCTCTCCATCCACCTGAGGATTTGGGAACCACGAAAAGGTGGGAGTAAAAGCCCTGCCCTCATTGGGAGGGTGGGACGGGTTGGATAGCCTGAATGTTGAGGAGGTGATGGATAGCGGAATCCATCAAACTGCGTTTGGAGGGATCCCTCGAGGGGGGCTGAACTCCAGGGCGAGCCTGAATCTGATGGTGTCCCGGACCCAGGCATCGGAAGTAGAGGAGTCCCATTGGTCGGCGAAATGTCTGAGATGTCCGCCAATGGGAAGGGAGGGACGGGATCTATCTGGAATGCCGGAAGGGCCTCCCCCCTGAACCCCTAAAGGGACGCTTGTAGCTGCCGCCCCTCCTGTTCCGGTCACCCGGATCGGCTCGATCGTGAGGTTGGAATGGCCGAAAAGAGGGGGGTCTCGGGTATCTGGGCGGGAAGGGAGACTGGTAGAAAGGTCGGGAGGACCCTCTCTGAAATGGCTGAGGGGTTCTTGGGTCTGGTCTCCGAAAAAGAGAAGGAAGAAATTTTTTCTTGCTTCTGGTCTCGGCTAGCAGGGGCTCCAGAGCCGAACCAAATAGCTTGTCCCTCTTGATGGGGCAGTTGCCAACTTAACTTTATTTTTTTACATCTGCCTGCCAGTGTTTGAGCCAGAGCAAACGGCGGGCTGTAACGTGAGAGGTTATTGCTCGGGAGGAGAACTTAACCATGTGGTAGGTGGTGTCGGCCAAAAATTCTGCTGCAGCCGTGAGCTTTGCGATGTCCTGGTGCACCCTTGTATTAGAGGGGGGGGGGACATGCTGTTTCAGTTGGTGGAGCCACCGGATCGAAGACCTGGTGAAGAAGGAGGCGGCCGTGGCCGATCTAATGGCCCAAGCGTCGGCTAGATGAGCCTGACGTAAGGCTAGTTTGGACCTCTTGTCCTCGGGCTTGAGACCCTCCAGAGGATCGCTAGGGGAGGAGGAGGATGCTAAGTCAACGATGGGCTCATCAACCTCAAGAGTATTAAGCAGGTTGCAAAAGCTTGATTCGAGGTTGAAGAACCTCTTGTCCTGGTTGGATGGGGCAGGAGGGGCCCCCGTGGAGACCAACTGATTTGAGACAAGGACGTGAAAGATTGGTGGAGCCGGAATAACCTCCTCTTCCACCATGGGCTGCCTGAAAATGGCATCCTCTGGACCTTCCGCCGGGGAAGGGAGGGCAGAGGGGGATTGTACGGATAGACCAGAAGTGTTTTTGGCCTTAAGGAGGATTGATTTAAACATGTGTGGCTTGAACAGACCCACAAAGGTGGATTGATCGGGGGTGAGACCCTCATCCTCGGACATCTCCCCTTCCATCGGGTCTATCTCCGATAGGGGCTCACCATGGAGCGTGGACCCCCATTCAAACTCTTCCTCCTCCCTGGACTGGTCCAAGACCTCTATCTCCTCCTCCAGTTCCCCTTCTGGAAGAGGGCTGCCCCTCTGTGAAGGTACCTGACCGTGGGGTGGGTCCGGTCTGGGCGAGGACCTGGCTGATAGCAACTCATGTTCAGGAGCCATCTGAAGGAGGCCGGGCCTGGACATCTGCTGCAGACCTTCAGTGATCCCCTGGCGGATAGCCCGTTCCATCCAAGCCCTCATTTGTTCAGGGATCTCGACTGTGGCAGGCTCCTCCTGGTGCAGACCGGCAGCCATGGGAGTGAATGTAGCTTCGGGTGTCCACCTGGTCGTTGGTTCAGGGACCTGATGCTCCTGGAATGAGCTGTGCCTGGAGAGGGAAGAACAATCTGGAGGAGAGGGGTGCCTAGAGGTAGAAGGAATGGGTGATGGGAGGGCTGGAGGTACTAGTTATGACTCCCTGGATCGCCTGTCAAATTCTTTCTCCAACTCCTTATGGCGTCTTAAGGCGTCTCTTTGAGAGGCCTTGGAAGCTTCCTTAGAGGTTCCCTTAGCCTGTCTGCGCACATGGTGGGACTTAGATTTGGCCTTCAAAGAAAGACGTTTAGTGGAATTGTCATCTGCCATTTTAGAAGTAAGGATTGTATACAAGTACTATAGGTGGTTGGCTCGCCAAGGGTTCGACCTACGACAAAGGCCGGCTGTCCTTTAAGCTGGCCCGTGCCCCCTTTTAGAATTTGGTAAGTGAATAATCTATATAATAATAATAATAATAATAATAATAATAATAATAATAATAATAATAATAATAATTACTATTATTATATTGTGAAAATTATACATATCTGTTGTTTTATTTGTACAGATAGGTATATATATTCATGTATACTTGCTCACTATTGTTAATAGTGTTATAATACAGATATAGAAATATAGAAATATTTATTTATTATTATTATTATTTTCTTTTCTTAAAATATGGAACCAATTAGCTAGGTTCAGAGCTCCCAGAGCAGGAAAGCCAGGGAATAGTTGTTGTTGATATCCAATTGGTCAAATGAACGCCTGAGGCTGGAGAAAAAAGGCCTCTAGCAGCCTGCACTCCCAGACAGCAATCGGGAGGGTGTGCTGCAATCCTTCGCCCTGAGCGCTGCTGTGGAAAGCCAACAACTCTATGTTTTTATTTATTATGTTTTGCACAATAGAAGCAGAAATGATCAAGCTCTAACAGGCTGGGAGGCCTGTACAAGCGAGCTAACAACCTCGCAGCTGAAGTGAGGCTGGAAGATGGCACCCGAGCACGAGGAGGCACCCAAAATGGCGGCCGCCTATGAGTCTCCTTGTCGGGCTGCTCAGGACAGAACTAGGTCCCTCTGGCATGATTAAAGTGCCTAGAGAGCAGCGAGATGGAATTGCCCCTTCCTGGGGCGATCGGCGTTCGGGTTGGGGGGAAAACCAGCTGCGCTCACAGTGCAATCGATTCAAGCCGCTAGTGAGGGCGGCGTAGAGAAGCGGCAGGAATAAACGGAATGAATCGAAGGTGGGGGGGGATTAGCGCAGAAGCGCTGCTAAACCGCCCGCTCTTTTTCCCCCTTGGGGGCGAAAAAACCACGCTTCCCTTGCTCCAGAGGCACCCCAGATGCGCAGAGGCTAAGGAAAAAGAAATAAATCAGGCAAATCTGAAAGTTTAAGGATGAGCTTGAATCAGCCAAGGAGTGAAAGTAAACACAGCCTAACTCTCCGAAGGCTGGATATTCTTTTTAACAGTAAAATCTTCATTGTTGTTAATTGTTTTTTCATTGGGACACAGTGACCAGGGGTTTGTATTCTTACTAGGAATAAAATTCAAATCTCTTCATAATGATAGACAAATTATCCCAGCCTAATATAATTTATATGACTCTAGTAAGGCTAAAGAAAAGAAAGAAAATTCAGTGCATCTAGTACCTTAGACTATTTTCACATATGAATTAAAACTAATGATTATTGAATTTCTGGGAAGAGTTGATCAATCTCCAATTTGACCTGCTTTGTTAGCTACTTCTTGCAAGGAAGTTGTGTTAGAAGCCCTGGAACCATTTTCTTAACATTTCATCAAATGAATTTTTAGAAATCTTTCAAGTCAGTTTTGAAATCCCACTCCTTCAATGCAGAATTCATTTCTTAAATGTTCTCATGGGAATAAATAAGTTATTATAAGAATTGCACTAGGAAATCAATGGGCACCAGGCTAGCACTTACTAAAGTGAAAATGTTATAACTGTACATTTAGATCATTGTTTCTCAAAGTTAGCGGAGTGAAGATGTGTGGACTTCAAGTCTCAGAATTCCCCAACCAGCACTCAACTTCTGGGAATTGAAGTCTACATATTGTCAAGCTGTCAAGGTTTAGAAGCATTGTTTTAGATATATGTTGTCATTACATAGCAATGCAATTGCTTAGCCAAAAAGTACTTTTCTTTACTTAGAAACTGAGTCAGAGTCACTGGTACATGCTTTTGATTGGACATGCTGAAACATTTTCTTTACTCCCTATATCTAGATAGGCATTTTAGAAAGAGATTATTTTATTTTTTGCAACATAGTTAGATGTATTGGGGTCCTTCCATTTAATGGTCCTTCCATCTGTTTTAGTTTCTCCAGTTCAGCCAGGATTGGATAGCTGCTACCACTTAACTGAGCAATTATGATAAAGCAGAACTGATAATGAACCAAAAATGAATTACAGTTTCTTGTTATTTTTCTTTCTTTTGTAAAAGAGGCTTCAACTTCACTATTGAAATTCTTTGGAACTTCTTGAAGATTACTATTGACTGTATTTTTGGTATGGTGTTAAAGGATTTTCTTTGTCTACCTTTATGTCCTGATCTGTGTGTGTGTGTGTGTGTGTGGTGGGGGAAGAATCAGAAAAGGGAAGAATATTCTTGTATTAAGGGAAATGAAACTGGCTATTTTTGATTTCTAGAGAGAATCAGCTTCCTTTCTGTCTCCTGTCTTTCCATAGCAGAATGTAACATGCCTGCTTAGACATTGACCTTCATGTTTGTTTTCCAATTGAAAAGAGGTTGTTATTGGATTTATTTAGGATCTACTGGGAATGAGCATAAACCAAGAGAACAATGTTTCAGGTTTGAGACTTATTAGGTGCTATATGAAGATTAGACAGATAGTATCGAATCTGGGTCAGTCACTGGGACCAGAGGTTTAGTCTTCCAAGCTTTTGAACTTCTACTGGAGCCCATCCTTAAGGGACTTCTCTCTAGCAAAATGTGACACACTCTGCTAGAGAGAAGTTCCCTGAGGATGGCCTCCAGCACAAATCCAAAAACTTGGAAGACTAAACCTCTGGTCCCAATGAGCCAGATTGGATCCTGCAATTTTATCCCACACACTTTTATCCTTGGAATTCACCCACATTTATTGGACAGATAATTGAGTGATAGAGCTTACAGTTGATCTTGGGATTCAGGTGAATTATGAAAACTTAAGAAGGGAAGAGAATGATGTTCAGAATATTGCAGCGTAAATTCAGTGCCAGAAAAGTAAACACAGATGACTGAGGCTTCATCTAACTTCTTTATAAACACATAAAGTAAGTTTTACAATACCAGTTGTAGATTTCTCCAACATGGAGCAAACTCAGACATGTTACAGGTTCAGAGCAGATCAGCAACTCAGGAGCTCAGAAACAGACATCAGTTTCACTTTAGTTCAGCAGGCAAGCAAGCAAGTTAGTTTCTCTTTCACTTTAGAGCTGAGCATAGATTCTGCATAGATTCTCTCTTAAGTTTCAGCCCTCAATTCAGCTCTCATTGGCTGACCTTGTTACTAAGCTCTATTCCAGTTCATGAATATACTCTGACAAATGATGCAGTGATGATCGTTCCATAAATGATTGAAATGAAAAAGAAACACTTATACTCATTGCCCAGACATCTTGTAACAACTATGGTATGTGTACCTATAAGAATTCCACACAATGGTTTTTTTTTTTTGGGGAGGGGGGTATTATTCGTCCACTGAATGGCCTAGTGGCCTAGTGATGTAAATGCTTTCCCCCCACTCGGAAAATTGAGAGTTCAATCCTAGGCAGTGACAGATATTTCTCTATCAGGGTGCAAAGAGAAAATATGTGCTGCAAATTCCTTGTAGAGTCAGGAAGGGCATCCTGCCATTAAGTCCTCAGCTTTATCCAGTTGCCCGAACTCTAACCCTAACCTTGAATTAAGGGATTTTATGGTTGTAAAAAGGGAGCAATTTTAAAATTCTTTGTCAGATTGAAGAATAGTTTATTTTTAATCAATACAAGTGTTCAGCACAGTGTTTCAATCTTCATCCAAGTTGCATCTTTACCCATGCTCCTCTATTTGCATTAAAGGAAAATAAAGTTACTTTTAATAGTGAAGTGTCCCAAAAACAGTTGAATTATCTGCAGGGGAAAAAGCCATAATCGAGAGGGTTTCACTTATCCTTATTTCATGCTGAATTAAATGATTTTATCAGCTGGAACATAATGAGGATGACTACCAACATTTAGAGAGAAATGTCTCTTTTTCCAAAAGCATTGGATACACAATGCAGGTAAAAATAAATCTCAGTGGAGAAGGATAACAATATTTGCAACTTCAGTTTTACTTGTATTTGAACGCAGGTCTACTGATTTCAAATTAATCATTTGGAATTTAATAATCTCTGTAATGCCACAGTTCTTATGATGCATTTATGACAAAACATAAAATATAGACCAAATAATAGCATGATTTATGACTCTTTAGCTGAAGGAAGCTGCCTATATGATGATGTGAGTTACAATTAAAAGTAAAGAACAAGGATTTATATGTGATAATCTGTTTACTGCTGATTAATTTGATTTCTACACTGTTTTTCTACTCAAATACGCATTCACGGTAGCTATAAAACACTGATTGTAGTCACATCATCTTCATCACAACTTCATTTATTTATTTTCCTTTTCCAATGGATACATAGCATAGCAGGGGAATAAAAAAAATAGCTTTACAATCTTCTTGGAAACAGGAGATTATTCATTTATTTATTTACCTGGAAGACATGATGGAGGGCTTCCCCCACCCCCCTTTACTGAAAGAGAGGAGAGAGAAACTCTAGAGTAAAAAAAAGGAAGTTTAAAATAAATCTAACACTTATTGTTCAGCTCTCTAAATGGAGACAATTGGAGGGTGGACAGATATGTCAGTTTTGCAAAGCTGGCATGAAAATGGAACAGATTTATATTAATTTTCTTATTTCTGTTTGAGAATTGGAGAATGCTCAGGTTTTTTAAAAATAAAGTTTTATTTGGGTTTTCACACACAAAATACAAGTAAAACATCTTTTTTGAAAATAGCATGGTCCCGGGTTGAACTTCTTTATACAGACACAAAACTCAATTTCATGCTCCTTTTTGTATTCTATTCCATATCTTATACTATTTTACATTTTCTATATAGTTTTTCCCCTTTTTTAAATTTTCTCAATTTTATTTTGATTATCTCATCCCAATTCAAATCATTATATTTATACTTTTGTCTGTTCTGTTTCAATTTCATATTATCTTTCTCATTAAACAAATTTTCTCCTGTAGTTACTAATTGGAGTATGACACCTTTATATCTTTTAATTACATCCATTCAACTCTTATTTAAACTTCAACATATACCTTAATGTTATGACTCCCCTTCAAAATTCAAACGAACAAAACAGAAAGCAGCCGTTTCACAATTAAATCAAACGGAAAGAAGTCTTACAAGATAATGGCTGGCAGAAACCACAGCATAAATCTTTACTCTGTCCGGCAAACCAGTCCTGGCAATAAATCTCCAGTCTCAGAGCTCCTTGATGTAACGTCCTCACTCAAATAGTCACTTTGTTCCTGGCAAAATGTACCAGCCCAGCTGTGTCCTTTTATACTCATTGAGGCAACGTGCTAATTTACTGACTCGCTCTCCTCATTCGCTCCAGCTGATTTTGCCTTCTCAACCGTCTTCTATTTTTTACATTTAACCACAAATTTTCCAAGTTCTCATCTCCACTAGAAGACTCTCTCAAAACTTCCCTGTCAGCCATTCCCGGCTGTTGATCAGATAAGGAACCAGAGGAGGTCAAAGGTCCTGACAATTCTAATACATCAAGTCTGTCGTCCTTTGTCACGTCCATCTCCTCATCCTGGTTATCAGTCCAATCACTAAGCCATGCCGGCTCATATTTTTCTGCCATGACCTCCTCACTTGAACTCATATCAATCACAGGAGCTGAATCCAAGCCCGGAGCCACAACACCTTAAGTTTATGACCTTCAATATAATACATAATACATAACTTCCAATCGAATTCTGCTTGGTACATTCTTATAATACACACTATATTTAAAAAAAGAAAGAAAGAAAGATTGTAAATATATGTAATTATAAACCCTCACTCCATTCCAGTTCAGTTCTATCATTAATAATCATTAAAATCTTAACATCTTTAACACTTCTTTTCAATTAAATATCATACTTCCTTAAAAACACATATAATCTCCATAATTAATTATTCCCTTATTTCTCTTCACATATGTTTTATAAATCATTAAATATACCTTTTGTTACATTTATTTACTGACAAGCATTCCGCTGAATTACGATAGCTATTTTATCAGACATTTTAATCATACATTGTTTCATATTTTCTAAAATTATTTCTGCTTCTAATATAACCATACTTTCTTATGTACCTTTGCAGAATCCCTTTTTCCATTAAATTTTCACCCATTATCTCTAAATAGGCCCTGTTTCTCTATATTTTGTTTCTGTCCTTTATAACTTCTTTTCCTTTCTTTCTTCCCTCTCATCTTCTCCCTCTCCTTTTTACCCCCTTGTCTCTCTAGTTCTAATTCTCTCTTCTGCATTTCCCTCTTCTGTTGCTTTCTGATTTTATACTTATTTTTCACTTTATTTTTTTTTTAGTTGTTTTTCCCAGTCTTAAACTTTCCATTCTCCCCTTTCCTTTTTTCCCCCATCTAAGATTACTTGTTCATTAAATTTGGCTTCTTTTGTCGCAATATTCTTGTTTTTCAGGCATTTCTTGTTGTTTCTCATAATTCCAAACCTACATTTCTAAAAACTGAAATACGAAGCCAAAAGAACCTCTCCCTTCTTGTGCATCTTCTATGTACTTTTTAAGTTCCATTTTCAGTTTGTCTAAAAGTGGAGCCATTTTAAACAGTTTTAAACAACCATCTGATTGATTTTAGTCATTCAAAACAATAACCAAGAATCCAGAAATCATCAAGTACTCCAGATAGTCCTATGTTATATCTTCTTATTTTTTTTCCGACTTTCTCATCCTGGGGTTTTTGTTGTGATATTTCAGTTAGAATGTATCTTTTGGAAGTCTTGTTGAGATTTTGCTGTAAGTTCTTTTTTAATTCCAGGCAGCCTCCTCCCTTCCAGATCCTAGCCTTTTATTCTTTTTCTCTCCTTTCCTGTTTTCAAAAGCTTTTAATTATCCAGAAATCTTTATTATCCCTTTGACTTTTTATTTTCAGCATTAAATGCCTATTGATGTCAAAGTGGATTGTTTTTCCAATTTCTTGCTTAAGTCTCTTAGCTGTCAGTATAGGAAAAGGAGAAAACCAAATCTTTTCCCTTTTCTCTCTCCTTTGCAGCTTAAAAATCTTCTTAGGGAACAATGTTATTGTTTTTTAAGATTCAATTCCAGGGTACTTTATTTGTTGCTTTTGCTGTTTGACACGGTCAACCAAAACTTTCTCTTCTTATCTTCCTCCTGCACATTCCTTTCCAGTCAAGTTCTTCTTTGTGGTGGCCATTTCTGACCACTGCTGCAACCGCCTTCGGGAAAGGGAGTAATGGCCAGCTGGGGAGGAGAGATGCGGCTCTCCTCAATCCTGCTGGCAATCTCCCCCATCTTCACCATCTCTATGTGGTGGCTTAGACCTGAAACCAGCCAGCTCGGGGTGCTCCAGCGGCGAGCACAGATCGAAGCCTCGCAGAGATGAGGTTTCGGTCTGTCTCTAAAGAAGCTCAAACCGAAAGTCTGAGAATGCTCAGTTTGACACAAATCATTTGCCTTTCTAAATCACTTGTTTTGTTCAAATTCTCAACTTCTCTTTGGCACAAATGCATGGAGAAAATAAGACACTCTTCACTTCAGTATTTGGTAAAAAACACAAAAACTTATTTTTTATTCCTTCCTCTGCAAGGAGTCCAAGACAATAGCTAAGCAAATAAAATAAAGTCAGATCTAACCCAAGTTCCCCGGGATTCAGTATTTATAATGATTTCCCCTCGTTACTCTTTATTACCCCTGATTGCCTTTATTACCCATGATTACCATTATTATTTAGGATTACTTGTCATAACTCAATCACATGAATCGTGGTTAATGCGTATATCTTGACCTCACAGCATTTTATATATACCGCACGTATTATTATGATACAGAGTTTATTTCCGATGAAGGGGAATTCCATTCTTCAGATCGTTGTGGCTTCAGTTCAAACGTGTGTGTTGCATAGTCGCAACATGCGTCCCCCTGTACCAGAAACCAGTCTATAAAACAATATACATTATATCACTACTTATTCCTCTACTTGTGGCCCAGATTTATTGGGATATTTGGTATGGAATTGCCTTATCAGTCTATTTGCACACATATCTGATACTTTCACCCATGTTTCCTCTGTTTCAGGGTACCCTTTCCATCTCACTAAGTATTGTAACACTTTTCTCCATATCCAGGAATCTAGGATTTTGTCAATTTCAGCATGTGTCACATCTTTAGCTAGTACAGATTCCTCACATTGTGGTATATTAATATGTTCTACAGGCTTCAGTAAACTAGCATGAAACACAGGAAGTATTCGATGTAAACGTGGTGGTAGTTTAAGTTTTACAGTTATGGGGTTTATCACTTTCATAATTTGGAAAGGTCCAACATATTTTGGTCCTAATTTTTGACTATTTAAGTGTAGTTTTATATATTTAGTTGATAAGTAAATACAGTCTCCAGGTTGGAATGTTTTATACTCTTTTCTTTTCTTGTCTGCTTGTTGTTTGTATTCTAGTATTGTTTTATTGAGAGTCTCTTTTACTTTACCCCAACTATCCTGTACTTTTTTTGACCACATTTGGACACTCATAGGTTGTTGATCATCACATTGTAAATCGGGGTTTGGCACAAATTCTATCCCATTTACTACTTGGAATGGGCTATATCCTGTGCTTTCATGTATAGCTTTATTATATGCTACTTCAGCAAATGGAATTAAATCGGCCCATTCTTGCTGTTGATAAGAGATGTATGATCTTAAATACCTCTCAATCATCACATTAGCTCTTTCAGAAGCACCATTAGTGCTGGGATGGTATGCAGAGCTAAAACCTTGAGAGGATCCTAAAAGATGTACAAACGCTCTCCAGAATCGTGCTGTGAATTGCACACCCCTATCTGAAATTATCCTCCTGGGTGTGCCATGTAGTTTATATACATGTTTGATAAATAAGTTTGCTAACTTTGTTGCAGAAGGTAATCCTTTACATGGTATGAAGTGAGCTTGTTTTGAAAACAAGTCTATGATAGTCCAGATTACTGTGTATCTGTTACTGCTGGGCAACTCTACAATAAAGTCCATGGCTATGTCTTGCCATGGCCAGTTTGGATCTGATACAGTTTGTAATAGTCCTAAAGGTTTTCCGACTCAAGATTTTGCAGTAGCACAAACGTGGCATTCTTTAATGTACTGTTCAATTTCTGATCTCATATATGGCCACCAAAACTGCCATCATACCAAATGTAGTATTTTTAAAGATCCAAAGTGTCCAGCCTGCCTGACATCATGACATTGGGATAATATCTTTTTCCTATAACTTGATGGAATATATATTTTATCCCCTTTCCAATATAACCCATCTTTATATAAACAGGCAGTGTTATTGGTTTTTATCCATGCATCCATTTTTGTAGCCACTTGTAATTCATTTTTGTAGCCACTTGCCAGGTGGTGCTCCATTCAAAATTCAAGAAAGAAATACTTAGACTCCTTAGATTAGAGAAAAGATATCTTTTACTGAATACGAAGTGGTAGCAACCATAGAATTCTGAATCTGAGAAATTAGGCGTGCAAATCACATATACAAAGTGATGGAAATGTTTCCACCCCCAATAGTTCAAATGATTCTTCCAATTAAAAGTTGTGAATATGATTGTGTGGACATCTTCAGGTGGTGATGAGGCCTCTGTCCGTTGACCTTGGCATATTTTGATAAAGGTTTGCAGCTGCGCAGAGAAAAGAAAGCTAAGCGAGAAATAGAAACCTAAGCAGGAATTTATACTCCCCCCTCCTCATTTTTACAACACTAGAATGTAACACCTCCAGCTCGCTTCCCAGACTTTACCCCCTCCTCCCCCTGTTACTTATGGCAGCCAAAAGATGCAAAGCAATAGTAGAAGATCTTGAAAGCTGACATTTTGGTCATTTCTTTTGTGGTCAACACCTGAATTTGTTTGATTGGCGTTCCCCCAGATATCATGGGCTGAATGACCTAATCTCTAGGTGCATCATATTGAGGTATTATGTCTCACTTGCATCCACAGGTGACCATACAAAGTTCCAGAGTTCAAAATATTCAAACAAGAACAAAACCAGACTTTAAAGAGTTAACAGTACTGTTTTCAGTCCTTGGCAGTCTTCCCGGAATCTTTCTGGCAACTCAGAATTGCTCATAAATCACAACAGCTGCTTCAAACGTATTCTTTCGAATCCACAAAGCACTACTCACGTTTCACTTTGCTCCAAGCAAAGATTGAGAGTCAGCACGCCTCCTTAAGTCCCCAGTATCGGCTTGTCAGTCTCTCTAATCAATGTCTGGCTTGACGCCTCCCTTCAGATTGTGATTGACGTTTCAATAGTTCTAGTGTCAAGCCAACATCTGTCAGTTTCCTCCTCGCTAGAAACCTCTGACTCATTTTGTGGATCAGCTGCTGTCATGTACGAAGTTGAAGGTTCTGGAGTGGATTGTCTCTCCAACAATCTCTCATCCTCATGGCTCACATCTGTGTCCTCTGATAATTCAGACTCCACATTCACAGCAGGCTCAAACCTTCCATCTTCAAAACTCCCAGCAGGGTCAATCCTTCCAGTCACAACACAAGATATCATGGGCTGAATGACTTAATCTCTAGGTGCATCATATTGAGGTAGTCTAGATAGTGCATCAACCATGAAGTTTTTACCTCCCAGAACTTATCGCAATTGGAAATCAAAACATTTAAAATACAAGGCTCATCTTACTTGTTTAGGGGATAGTTTTCTCGGTTATGGAATGCTTACAAATTTTTATCATCTGTCCAAACTTCAAATTTTTCTTTTAACCCTTCTGAGAGGTGTCTCCATGTACTAAGTGCCCATTTCACAGCGAAAGTCTCCTTTTCCCAAATAGCCCACCTTCATTCTGTGCTTGTAAATTTTCGTGATGTATATGCGCATGGCTGTAATTGTCCGTCCAGTTTATACTGTAATAGGACAGCTCCCACAGCCACATCACTTGTATCAGCTTGTACTACAAAACTTTTAGTTGTATCAGGATGTTTTAAAATGGGCTCTTGAGCAAATAAGACTTTTAGGTTGTCCAACGCTTACTGACACTCCTGTGACCACACAATGGGTTGACTAAGTTTGGGTTTTGGCACTTGATATTTAGTTTTTAACAATTCTGTTAGTGGTAAAACAATTTGTGTGAATTTGGGAATAAACTGCCAATAAAAGTTCGCAAATCCTAAAAAACTTTGTAATTGCTTTAGTGTTTTTTGTTCTTTCCAATCAACTATGGCTCTGACTTTATTGGGATCCATTTCTATTCCTTTATTGGATATCCTGTAATCCAGCGATGTACGGTGAAACTTGCATTTGTGGCTTTGGTTCAAACTCATATGACACATGTCTTCACTGGAGGTGTGATCCTAGTTTTTGACTACACCTCAATTTCTTTTCAGTAGGGGAGTTTAAGGTGGGGGATTTAAAAAGGCTTTTTGCTCTTAACTTTATTTATTTAACTACTAAATTAAATTCATTATTAGTTCCTTTGAGCTGTTTGAAAGTAGATAGCAGAGAATGTAACCTACTTCTGTATTTATGCAAAGATGTAAGTCAGGAAAAACAATTTATTCTGTTTTACAGAAAGGGATTCTAGGCAGAGCAATATATGAACAATCGCATTCTGTATGCAAGCAACATGCAGTCTCCTTTGAGCCTGACAATTAATTTATTTTGTGATAGTTTCTAAACTGTGACAATTGCTTATCCAACACATCTGAAGATTTTGCAGATTAAATTGTGCCTTGTCCATTTCCTCAATATTTTCTCGTGAATGGAGAAGAATCTGAATTGGATTCATTTTGGAAGATGTTTTCTTCAAATCCCAGGCTATCAAGTGCTATACATTTGCCCGAGCGTTGCCAGAAGTCCCTTGGTGCTTTCAGAGTATTCAACCACTTGTGTGTATAATCACATCTGAGTTTCCATTTTAGCAATTCTAAACTTGGACAATGATATAGTTATACAATCTTTCAGCCCAGGAGACCATCAACACTACAATGTCAAGAGGGACAGGAAGATTGTTTGGCATATTCTCTTGGGAATAGAGTCTATTCACAAGTATTATTATTACTTCCAAATAACCTAGTTTTTAAAATCAGTGTTGACCAATGTTGCTTGTGTAATCTCCAAATAGAAAGAACTGGAAGAAGGCATTTTATGACACAAAGCAACAACACTGTTACACTGAAATCTACAGTATCTTTCAGCTTCCATCAGGTATTCTTTCCATGGAACAAGGCTTCCTGATAGGTTTTATTTTAACCTAATTGTTAAAATTCCTTCTGGTGGAAAATTATTTTGATCTATTGTTGTTGCTGCAAGGTGCTATGGCTACTGATGGTGTTCAAATTGATCTGCTGCAAATTTTCCTTTTATTCTGAATTCTTCCAGATAGCTGATACTTCCTTATTTGAAAAAGCTAGTCGAAAGAGTAGCTTCTTTATGATCTTTTTCAGATTTGATTTAACATGATAAACCACGAAGTCTGGAGATTTCTAGAGACCATTCCTCCATAAACTAAATGTCACTCTCACTACTCTTTAGTTATTTGGTAGGTAAAAACTCTGTACCAGTTTTTCCTTCTTTGCAGATGAAAAGACAAAGAAATTTCTTTTCCATTCCATGAAATAGGAGCAATAATGTAGAATAAATGTTCTGCACAGGGCATGTTATAGCTACAAGAATGTTTTCTTAAGAGGTGATCTGAAGCAATAAATAAAATCAGATAGACAGAACTGACTCTCCAACCAATTCATCACGTGCATATAAAATAGAATTGGGTGAAAGAAAAAGCTGTTCCTTGGCCTAGATAGTCTTTGAGTTCTAATCTGACAAACAGCATTTACTACAGCAAATAATTTCCCCCATGCAGCTGAGCATGTAAGAGAGACTTGTAGCTACTTCGATCTCAGTTGCCTCCCCTGTCAAAGCAGCAGAATCTTTGGCTAGTGAATCAGAGCACACTTTCAGAATGTTAGAAATTAATCCCCCAAACCTGAAGTGTTCCCACTTTCAATCTGAGCTGTGCAATTCTGACAGTGAATCAATATGGGTTGGCAAGTTGCAGCATGGCATGTGAGTTCGTGCAGGAGATTGAAGGTCACTGTTTTTCCTCTGCCCCCTCCAAAATAAAATCTGATTTTACCAAGAGCATGAAATGAGATTTGCAAGGTTAATTAAGCATGAAAGACCCTGGGGAGGAAGGACTGTGTCTTAACCTTCAATGCAAGGTTCTCTTATAAATGCTCAAAACCTGCAAATGACACCTTTCTTTTCTCGCCCGCCCCCCCAAATCCTTGCTTTTGTAAGATCTCAGGACTGACTGCCTTTCTTAAACTATGACAAGAAAATTGAAGATATTATAATTATTTTTCAACAAATGCAGTTAAACCAAGGAGTAAAGTAGTAACGCTGATGCCCAAGGCCAACATTTTTCTTTTGAATATTGTTTTCAAAGAGAAATTTATATGGAATTATAATTTAATAATCTATGGACAAATGGGAATTGTAGTGTGAAGTACTGCTGCCCAAAATTGTAGCCAGCTATGCTGTTTGCATAGATTATTTATTTCATCTTTTCCTCTTCCCACTACCTCAGTAGATATTAAACATTCCTTGGTTCCTCCTACTCTCAGTCCTATTTGGCCTTTCTTTGATCTACTGTATTTTTATAGTGCCATTCTCTTTGGCAGAGAAGTGAGATTGAACAGTTCCAAGAAACAGCAGCTGAAATAGTTGGTAGAAGATTAAGCAGGATCTAAATGTCTAAGAAAGGTACTTTACCACCAGGGACACTGAGGAAAAGACTACTGGACCTAGTCACCTGTGAATGGATCATATGTAGTTAGATAAAGTCAGTTAAAAGATGCAAATACAAACACACAAATACACACACATCATTGATAAACTCTTTGTTGTAACTATCATCATTAGTGGTATAATTAAAATATTGCCTTCCATTTCTTGATTGAACTGTCAGGATTCTGGAAGTTACTTTTTGAGGCTAAGTTGGTATCATGCCTCTGCAACCTTGACTAGAATTACATCCCAAGGGAATGTTTCCTGTAGTTCTTCTACTTCTTTTGTGGTGTTGTGTGTCATATAATTGCATGTAATTACATGTACAAAAAATCTTTAGAAATGTCAACCCTGAGCACCAGCAGATATGACCTCTACTATGTTAAGCTGTTTTCTCCCCGTCCCCCAGATGTTTATAATAGCAGCCAAACCTCTTAACTGTGATAGCACAATTGTCAAATATGTGTTTGAGTCTTGAATGTCTGTAACATTAACTGTCTTTAGAAATCATATAAAGTCAGACAGTGATTTCCAAAGAAGGCACTCTGTCTGCTATGATCAGAATCTCTCTTTCTCCCTCCCCACCTCTGCACTATTAAAATCTTATTTGCTTCCCCAACCAAGGTTTTTAAAATGTGTGTGTATGTATGTGTATATATGTATATATTTAATATTATCAACACTAAAAGTTTTAAAATTATAAAAAATGAAAACAGAATTAAAAATAACACTTTGAAATGTGCGGCCTATATAGCATCAGCCCATGTACATGAAACCTTGTGCTTATGCACTGGAATTATTTTTTTTAAAAAAACCTCTTTTTTCTTATTTTTTATTTTTTTCAGAACAATACAGCAACTCAGAAATGTTGGGTAAATCTGTGTGGGGATCTGAAAATATGTCTTTATTGATGTATCATAAACTCAGTTCTAGAAAGCCAGAGACTGGCCATCATTGATTTCCCTTAATATGTCATACACTATGGTATATTTTGAAAGTGTAAGCTTAAATGTTAAATTGGAGAAAAAGAATGGATGCAGGAGGTAAATCTATTTTTACTACCAGTTCTGTGGTCATGGCTTGGTGGGCGTGGCAGGGGAAGGACACTGTAAAATCTCCAGTCAGAGGTGGTGTTTGCCGGTTCTCTGAACTACTCAAAATTTCTGCTACCAGTTCTCCAGAACTGGTCAAAACCTGCTGAATACCACCTTTGATTTGCATTGATAGAAAAATATGGACAAAATGATAGACAAAATGAAATATAGTGTGATACCCTAAGGCATTTTATCAAGAGAGAACA